>NC_134828.1:64671607-64981663 GCF_004210375.1 Tachypleus tridentatus | reverse complement strand
TTATAAGAAAGAACATAAATAATTTAACACTGTTATTGTTATTTCGATGCTTTATATATTGAATTTATTACAATTCGATTCCGAAAACACTTTTAAATCAGATGAAATATTTTTTAAATCACCTTTTATGCCATCATTGAATATTCCTAAGTACTTTAGTTTATTGAAAATATCATCTTAGCTCATCCATACTGCAAATACCATACTCCCACAGCACTATCACGATCTCGCGTTTAGTAAATTGTGAAATAACTATCATAAGTGCACAATAATTACGACAACACTTTGGTTTTTTTCATGTGTTGTCGTTTTAAAGACCCCACCCACTCACCCACCCACACACACACACAGTGGCTGAACGATAAGTCTGAGGACTCACTCCGTTAAAAACAGAGTTTGTAAATTCGTGATGGATACAGTACAAATAGCTCATTATGCACCTTTGCGCTTAGCAACAAACAATAAGAGGGGGAAGGACTATGTGATTAGTCATAATGTTTCTTGCTAAAGCCTGTTGTCTTCGATGGAGGGAGATATCCATTTTATCCTCTTATCTAATCACAGACTTCTCAAACTAGTGACGTAACCTCATTCGGCGAAATACTTGTCACTTTTATAGTTTACGTAACACTGCTAAATAAAGACATCATATTATTCCCTCGTTATGCGTCAAGGAACTAAATATACAAATCTTGAAAGAGACAAATGCTGCGCTATCTGTCAAAATACACTAATAATTCAATTTATGTCTGAGATATGTCAGGAATATTTTAAAGCTGGAGTGGTTAATAAAAATAAATAAATCTCTAAAAATATGTTTAATTCAAGAAACTTATTAGGGTTAAGGCTGTTCCTTTTCACCTTTCTGCTTTATTTATGTATACATTATTAATACAAACGTTGAAAATCATTTGAAGAAATATTATGTTTAAATTTTATCATTAATTTTATGATTCATATATTTTCATGAGCGTAATTATACATTAGCTTTATTAATCTCAACAACTTAACTATATCTCGTGTATGTAAAGCTTGGGACAATCCATAGAACAAAGAATAAATTCAACTGTCTAATTTGTGATTATGTTTACCTTTTACAATTAATTGGGGCCACCCGCTAGTACAGCGGTATGTCTTCGGATGTAGAACGTAAAATCAGGGATTCGATTCCTCTGGGTGGGCTGTGCAGATAGACCCATGTGGCTTTGCTATAAGTAAACACATACATACATACACACACAATTTATTGGGCTCTTCCCTAGATCAGCTAATAAATATCTAATTATTGCGCTATCTTTAGTTGAAAATTATAATTAAAACAAAGAAAAAATATGTTACAAACTTGTTTTTGTTTCTTTAATTATGTGTAAAATATTTATTGTTTGTTTATCTTTGTGTTGTTTTAAAGTAATATATGAAATTGCTGGTAATCTTTTCTCCAGTAATACCTTTTATCGGATAATTTTCACACTCTCAGTTTCATGTCAGGATTCTTCTAATGTTTACCTCTCTGTATACAATAAAGCGACATCTATGACCAAAGGTATATTTAATAGAATATTAAAAGTAATTTGAAGAAAATGTCAGAGCTAATATGAAAGACTTATGTTTTAAATGGTCAGTCTTTTTTACTACAAAACGATAAATTAAAAAGTGATACAAAAATAGCTAGAATATATTAATTATTCAATTTTCAAGTTCTAATTATTAAATAAATTGTGTTGATTTGGTGAATTATATATTATGAAACATATTAGCAGTATAAAATGTATTAATTCTTTTAGAAGCTATTTATTACACCAGCTGTTCACACAAAATATATATAAAGTAAATCATTTTTTCTGTGCGTTAGAAGAATGTGTCTTTAATTATAAACTTTATTTTGAACTCAGATGTTAAGGTGTTTACACTTCAATAAATACAACCTGTATTACCTTAAATGCTGATTGTATATAGTATGATCATGAATTTGTGCTTGAAACGTTATGTTTCCCTTACATTTTATTAATAAGTCACTCACACTGGATATAATGATACATATCAGACTAATAAAACCTTTGATGTCTTTAATTAAGATAATACTGTTTCGTTTTACGATATAATTGGCTTTATTACATATTCAGATTAAATTAGTTATGTGATCATTACTACAATTATAAGCATTAAATAAAATGTTAACAGCCTTTATGAGAGAAATAATTTAGCGTCCATATTGGGTACCCTTATAAACACAAACGATTTAAAGTTGTTTGTTTTTTATTTCTTTATCTGAACAACCAGTAGTTTCTTTAAGAACCATAACCATCAGTAAATCATTAACAGTGTTTTATCCACATTTAATTATAGTTACTGTAAAATTATTATTCGTTCCATAAATATTATCATTACAATGGGCAGTGGCGTAAATACAGAACATTCACCCCAATGCAAGCATAGATACATGCATGTCTAATATATATATGTGTGTGTGTATAGAATATTAATACTCAACAGTATAGTAAAATAAATCAAAATCAAAAAGAAGACTGCATTAATCCAGACCTCTGACTAATGATATTATTTGATAATCAAGAAAAAGTCTGAACGAAAATTTAAAAAAAACAAACCAATAGACAAATCAAAAGGTACCCTATAATATATCCCTATGTGGGATATAAAATGCACCCTAGATTTTGGAGGTAACTGCAGAAGTAGGAGCCACACTATGGTGGGGATGCACCAACTATCAGTCTTAACCTCCGTTCGCAAGTCTCAAATGAAGAAATTCAAAAATAATAATAGTAAAATGATCAAAAACAGAAATTATAAATTAGGAGAGTGAGATGTCGTTGAGGCATCTGTAACACACTTCACTGCTTGCAGACAGTTGTGAGAATGTAACTGCTATCTAAAGTAATAAAGTAAGATAAACTTACCTCCTGAAGTTGACATTCCTGCCCACATTATGGTGGTTTTGTTTATTTGATTTTTGAATTTCGCGCAAAGCTACACAAGGGCTATGTGCGTTAGCCATTCATAAATTAGCAGTGTAAGACTAAAGAGAAAGCAGATAATCATCACCACTCACCAACTTTTGGGCTACTCTTTTATCAACGAATAGTGACATCGACCATCATATTATTACGCCACCACGGCTGAAAGAGCAAGCATGTTTAGTGCGACGAGGATTCAAACCCACGATCCTAAGATTACGAGTCGAGCGCCTTAATAACCTGGCCATGCCGGACCAATTATGATGGTAAGGCACTAATTAGTAGCCCAGCAGACAAATTATACTAATACGAAGGGTCTCAACTAGTTACCAACACTAACTAGTATCCTCCCAGCCACCACCCATTGCAACTAGCAGTTTTCAGCCTCTAAACAAGACTTTTTACGGCATAAGGTGTTTATCCGCATAAAAGTAGTGCTAAGTTGCTTAAATGACCTTATTAACAATTAAAAGCACTTATCAGAGACCTTCAGTAAAACTTGTTTTAAGCCATATTTTGGTAGACCTTGTAAGTTCCAGCGCTTTTAAAAAAACAACTTTTTTGCAATGTTTGAGGCTAGATGACACGTATCTGGAACATTAGTATACAGTTGTAGAGTGGAGTGTGTTGTATGATCTTTATATGTTTATGGAATAATGTATATGTGTCTCTTTCTCTAACAACCGACTGTTGAGCATTACATAAACCCAGACATTTTAGCTTACAAACATATAGATGATTTAATTATAATAAATAATCTTGAGATTAATAATATTATTAGCACTATTTATCCGGTAGAAATAGAAATAGAAAATACTTCAATTTCTGATGTAGAAGTTCATTATTCAAATTTAGAGCATAAAAGATAATATTTTTCATTTTCAATATATGGTTTACCCTTTTTTAATAGTAATGCACCATACTCTCCCGTTATAAGCATTATAGCTTCTCAGTTATTCAGGTTTTGTAAAATTTGTAATAAATTACAATATTTTATTATTAATGTTGAATTATTAACGCACAAATGAATATTTAATGGATTTAATAGAGAAACTCTAAATACGATTATTAAAATATTGCGAGAAATATACTTTATTAAATGAAGATTAAGATGAGTGTGCTTGTTTTCTTATAGCAAAGCCACATCGGGCTATATGCTGAGTTCACTGACAGAAACCGAACCCTTGATTTTAACATCGTAAATCCGTAAATCTTCAATTTTTATTTCTTAATAGTCCTCCGCTGGTATAGCGGTAAGCCTACGGATTTACAATGTTAAAATCAAGGGTTCAGGTGCGAGCCCCAGTGCCACTGCAAGATCCTAAAAAAAATAAGTTATATTTTTAGCTTCAGTTTTTATTTATTATAAACTTCTCTCTGATGCCTGATGTCAGCTGCCAATTAAATAGAAACAGCATCAGAAAAGTTCAAAGACAGTTACAAGAAAGTGGTCTATAAGAAAAGTTGTAGCCAACAAAAGGTTTAGGCAAGAGTATTTAATGGAAAAATAAATGGCGATGGGTCTATAACAATGCGAGGATCAGTGTTGCCAAGTTCTCTTAACATAATACAATCTTCAGGGACAACAAGGGACCTGTTGGTTCATCCCGGCTGTTCCCATCCTCTAAGCCAAACTAAAAATGTTTTAAAGAAATTAAACTCAGCACATATTATTCATATATCTATCGAGCTTTCTTTTAAACTTACTCAAATTTACTGCCTTTACAACATTAGAAGGCAACCCATTCCAAAAGCCAACTACCCTCTTAAAAAAAATTAAAAATGTCTTAGCTTAAAATGACTTCTATTTTGCCAAAATTTATATTTATGTCTTTTAGACCTTCTACTCTCACTGTTAGATATGAAAAAAGATGATGCATTAACACTATCAATGCCCTTTATAATCTTAAACACCTCAATCAAATCCCTCTAACTCTTCCTTTTTCAAGAAAGAACAATTTGATAGATTTCAACCTTTACTTGTCTGGCAACCCCTTTATACCAGGCACCATTCTAGTAACCCTTCTTTGAACCATTTTCAACGTTTTTCCTAAGGTAAGGAGTCCAAGGCTGAATACAATATTTCAAACGTGGCTTAACCAGTGACCTGTACAATAAAATTCTAACTTCTTTAGACTTGTATTCAATATTTCTGTCGATACCATCTATTTACCCTATTGCTTGTAACAGCACATTGCTTGGATGGCTTAAGATATTGATCAACAATTACATCAAGATCCTTTTCTTTCATGATACTGTTAAGGTTATTCCCATCCAAATTATACTTATCATTTAAATTATGATAACCCACTTGCATTTATCATAATTAAAACCCATCTTCCAGTTATTTGTTCAACTCACTAAACGATATTATTCCTTTTGTGAATCAGAAGTATCCTCTTCACAGCCAGCAACATCCAAGACCTTACTACAATCAGAAATTTTAGCTCGTTTGTTTTTAAGTAACTTTTAATTTTTTGAGAGTCGGGAGTTGTAGTTTTTAGATTTGTTTCATTCTGATGTTGCTTATTTGGGCCTTTTTTAAATTACAATTTTAGAATCATCTTATTCCCACTCCTATTAAATTGCCTCCTTCTGGAACAACGATAAGTCTACGAATTTACAACGCTAAAATCAGAGGTTTGATTCTCCTCGATTGACATAGTAGATAGTCTGATGTGATTTTGCTATAAGAAAACACACACCTGTTAAATTAAAAACAGCACCGACAATTTTGAACTTTCTGACCCGCCCACTTGGCAAGTTAGATATTCCAATTAAGTCGTAGAAGTTTCCATTTTGAGGACAACACATAAATAAGAAGTTTTGAAAGTCAGCGCCACTTGTTTTGAATAGCAGTGTCACTTACTTTTCTCGCTTTGAAACAGTGGTAAGGATAGTTACCGGCTGCAGGAATAAGACACCGTGCGAAACCTGATGATATCAGGATGAAAGAGCTTAGCTTTCTGGTGGGTTACGCAACAGCCAGTAGATGTCGCATAAGTATTAATTGTTTCTTTGTTCTTAAGCGCAAAGCTACACAATTAGCTATCTATGTTGTGCCCATTACTGGTATCGAATCCCTATGTTTAGAGTTATAAACTCTCAGACTTACGCCTGAACCACTGGGAGCTTCATATAATTAGATTGGCAAGAGAAAAGTTTTAAAATTCCCAAAGCAAAGCCAACTGTTGATCCAGTTCAAAATTATGACGCCAAAACAAACAAACAAAGAAACACCCATCTAATCTACGTAGATTTCAAGCAATTTTACAATATACTTGGAAAATACTCGTTGATAGTCTTAAAACTCTAATATCATCCATCTGTGATTAACTTCAACGTATATCTAGGTTAAACGATTAACTGTGAAATATTATTAATTCATTCACTGTTTTTCATAATAAAGTTTCTTGTAAAATTAAGTGTAAATATCACAGGAAAATAATAAAAAAATTGAATGTTGCTACATTAAACTCAGACTTTTAACATGTTTATATATAAAACTCCTTAAGTACGTCTATACTTGGAGAAAGTCATTAACTTCAAAATTCGGTGTTCTCACGTACAGCTGAAAAATGACGCTCACATCACAAAACCGGTTATAGTATGCATAAAATAATTAATTAAAACTTCGACCTTTTATTCCTTTAGAGAGATAGATGAATATTCTCGTGTTATATGTTCACTTGCAAATACATGTAAAGCGGCTTTTCAGCCTTTAATAAAGATCTAGTAAAAAAAATGAATGCTGTAAATAATAGCTGAAAATAAGTGTGTAAGTGTGGAATTGAAACGTTCATATGAACTTAAGTCGATTTCATCCATATATCTTAGCGCAATAAAATATGACATCTAAGTTTTCTCCAAACGTTTTCTTACTCTGTTAGATTTTCGTGAAAGTTAAAGCTTATAATCATGTCAACAACAAACAATTTGTAAGATTCTAAATGAGTTATTCTTGGAAAATGTTAATTTTTCCAAAGCTTTTTATGTAACTATTGGTAGATGGCAAGACATACATTAAAAACAAATTTCCAGCAACTGAGCTTATCTTGTACGAGCCGCGCATGACAGTTTGACTTTTAATCTCGAATGTCGCCACGAAGTATTTTATGTCTCTTCAAATATCAGCAAAAGTGTCACCAGTTTCCAATAACTTTTGAGATATTCCATATTAAGTAGCATATTAAATTATAACTATTAAACTATAATCCCCAGTGGCTCAGCCATAAGTCTGCAGGCCGAAACCAGGTTTCGATACCCTTAGTGGACAGATCACAAATAGCTCATTGTGTAGCTTTTCAACGTGCAAACTCCCACTGATCAATTAGATACCGTGTTTCTCCGATAATAAGACCTACCCATAAAATAAGACCTAGTGTGATTTTTGGGGATAGTTTTAATATAAGCCCTACCCTTAAAATAAGCCCTAGTTAAGAGTGGCAGGAAGAGGAAAGAAATAAAAAATAATAATTTATTAATTAGTTTAATAGTTAGTTAATTAGTTTGTTTAAGTATTAATCAATTAGTTTAATAGTTTAATAATAGTTTATTTTAAATGGTTAGTTTAATAGCTTTACTTTGTAACTTCATTTTTTTTAATATATCAAAATAAGACATCCCCCCGAAAATAAGCCCTAGTGTCATATTTTGGAGTGGAAATTAATATATTTTCGGATAAACACGGTACTTATTCTCTTTTCACTGCCGCTATTGAAATCCAATGTTTAACACTCTCATCCTTCACATTGAACGGGGAGTGATGTTGTTCTAAATATATTATTTTGTGGCAAGGATCTATAAGTAATTATAATTTTGGGTTAACACTTTAAAATTTAGAAGTAAAAACATCTATTAAAAATTATTTTTGTTCATATTTTGACAAGCAAAAAAGAACAAAATAACTACTTGATAGCGAAAGCAACGTTCGTGATGTCACTTAAATAGCGGTAAACACACGTTTATATAACCATACTGAAAGACCTGTATTTTAAATTATACAATAATTTTTACGTAAAGAAAGAAGATACTGATATTGTTATTTTATGTTTGTTTTTTTAGCGCAAAGCTGCGATGTGGGATCGCTGCACTCAGTCCGCCTCGAGGAATCAAACGCAAGATTGTAGCGTGGAAATCCATAAACATACGCATAGGTACCGGTGGGACACCGCTATTTTAATACATATATTCAAGTTGTAGACTACTTCTTGGTTTTGTTTGTCTTGAATTTCGTGCAAAGTTACACCGTCCCTAATTTAGCAGTGTAAAACTAGAGGGAAGGCAGTTAATCATCACCATCCACTGCCAACCCTTGGGCTACTCTTTTACCAACGAATAGTGAAATTGATCGTCAATTTATAACACTCCCATGGCTGAAAGGGCAAACATGTTTGTTGTGACCGGAATTCAAACCCGCCACTCTCGGATGACGAGTCAAGTGCCTTACTTTTAAGTGATGTTGTCGTTTTTATACTCAGTATCTGTTTCGATCTTGTGTTGTAAATGTTATCTACATGTTTGTTATTTTCTTTGTTATTGTATGTGTGTGTGTGTGAGTATGTTTGCACGAGAACAATGCACATACCAGTGAAACAAAAACGCTCATTGTAACACTGAAGCAGTGCACATACCGATCTAACATAAAAATACCTATTAAACACTTGTGAGGATTATATAGGTACCTATTCAATAACGACATTTATTATCACACTTGTATGAGACCACATACTTCAACCAAAATACTAATTGAAACACAATATTAGAAAAAAAGTAAAGACAGTCCAAAAATGATAGAATACGAGTTAAAATTACCAGGAAAAAATTATTATAATATACTTTTAAAAATAAAAAAAACAAAAAGAATCTCAAAGACCTGACAAAATAACTGAGGTAGAAGAAGTAAAGGCTGATAAAAGAAACAAACTACAAAGCTTTGTGCTAAAACAAAACTGTGATGAGGAAAGTCGGTAAAGGACAAGATATGTTTAATTAGTTTCAGATCAGTCCTATAAGCTGCAGTCTATTCTAGTCTTTTTCTTTCTTTTTGTTCTTCATCACTTGGAATAAGAATTTCGTGAGGAATTAATCCTTTTAGATTTTCCTGGTATTTTGCTGTGCTATAAATAACTTTCACTTCGATTTAATCTGGAGGGAATGACAGAGCAGATCAATAAGTTCTAGTCTTATTTTGTAAATGCCCGAATAATAAACTCGAGGCCTTGTAGTCATGTTTTCTAAATACCTGAATAATAAACACGAGGCCTTACAGTCATGTTTTCTAAATACCCGAATAATAAACACGAGACCTTACAGTCGTATTTTGTAAATACACGAATAATAAACACGAGACCTTATAGTCATGTTTTGTAAATACCCGAATAATAAACACGAGGCCTTACGACAAGTGCACTTACATTCACCCCTATTAAATATACATATGTGCGTACACAAAAGTACTCTACACACATGAGCGTACATACACATAAAACACACATATGTATAAAGTATACGTACAAAATACACCTACATATATATACAACTACAAAACATAAGGGCATACAAATAGATGCAAAATAAACGTAAAATGCAAAATATCTGTACCTATATATAAAACATACATATTCGGATATTTTTTTACTTGTGTAAAAGCACGTGGTTCTAGAAAATGCAGAGACAGGAAAACGTTTCGTTTTATAACATATAATTAATACAGTTTGTTTGTTTTCACAAACCCATTTTTTCAGTACATATTCACACAAGTTATACTTCAAGTCCAGAGCTCAGTCACAAGTTACTGTCTTGTGTGACGAATTTCGCTGCTACAAAGCTCATACAAGAATAAAACTTGAGAACTAGTAATATGGTTTACTTATTCAAAGTAGAAGGATACAAAAATGGCTAACTAGTGTTAATCATTTGTTTCGTGCAGCGCTCAAACTGGTTTACAGAGTTCTGCTAATTCCTTATGTGACACTTATACTCAAATTTTATCATTTTACTGCATTTAAATCATGCTGCATGGTGAGGGAGAGGGTCCAAAACTAGAGTCTGCTGGAAGGTTTCTGAATGGCCGTAGCAAATACACAAAATTATTTAACAATACAAATAGCATGCATAATATTAAAAAAGCAAGGCTGATAAATCAACAAATCTTAAAATGTCACTGTTTATATATATTGTTTGCGATGAAAGTTTGGTTTGGTTCGAATTTCGCGCAAAGCTACACGAGGGCTATATACGCTAGCCGTCCCTAATATAGCAGTGTAAGACTAGAGGGAAGATAGCTAGTCATCACCACCCACCGCCAACTTTTGGGCTACTCTTTTACTAGCGAATAGTGGGATTGACCGTACCGTTATAACGCCCCCACGGCTGAAAGAGTGAGCATGTTTGCAATGAAAATAAAGCGCTCGTTATCATTATATATAGATTCATTGGTTATAGGATTCGGTCAAGATGTTCTTGAGGAGTGGACTTTGTGCTGAGAAAGTTTGGGAACCCCCGTCATAAGGCATATCCGTTTTCGAACTATTGACCTTTGCGCTAATGAAAATGAAACTTTTTAAAATTGCCTTTGTAAAGACGAGCTTGATATTTCTATTTATTCAAATATCCCATTCCTTCCAGGATGGCTAACAAAGGGAAGAGTTTCAAATACATAATCTTCCGTTTCAGTCCTTTCTTCTAAGCTACAATTGCTCCGAAACTACAATTTCCACCAATAACACAGATGTGCAATGGTTTTATTTTCTCGAAATCTTTACATGTTCTACCGTAATTCCTGTATGCTAAATCCAAAAATGATATCCATTTTTTCCCGTAATGTTCATTGAAATCTGATCACATTTTCTTATGCTTAAAATGTTGACAACCACCGGCTACAGATTTCTTTAGATCAATTGCGACGTGGGAGTCTTATTGATACTTTGATACTTCTAGGACCCACGAGAAACACGCCGTTAGTATGTAAACGGTTAACAGACCGTATGACGTGCCATTCTTAGGCGTAAATTTTTTACACCCGATGGGGGGATGATTTTTGCAACCACTTATGTGGACTGTTCAATTTGTAAATTGGTTAAGCTCTGATTACGTGAACTTGAAAGCTGTGAACATGCAGTCACCGAGTAATCTTGTTGCTACGATACTTCAAGGTTTCCATGTAGGTTTCTATAAGTGAGGTGTTGTGAACAGTTTTCAAAATGTTAATATAATAAAGACAAATGTGTCACAAATTAACTACCACAACAATTTATTCCTGCACACTGCACAGTATGACCATTATACTTGACAAGGTTACTAATAACTTTTATTGCATGAATTACGTTTTCAAATATTAATAAAATTAGTAATTACCCTTGATAAGTTTATATCTACTGAAAAACTGTTCATGTTGTTTGATAAAAATAATTAAAATGTCTTTGCGAACTCTTGAAAATTACACATCAATACAGTGTAGCACATAATTATTCATACTTTTCATTGAAGTAAGATTCATTTAGTCCTCTAGTCTACATGTTCCCAAACGTAGACCTCCTTTGTGATGATCTGTTTATGAATTCTTTCATAAGCTCTTCTATATTTATCTTGTCGACCTCATCTTTGTAAGTGTAGCAAACTGCCACATGATTGAGGCCTAATTATGTAATCCGAGTGGTAAAAGCACGAGAATCACAAGAACAAACACACAATTTGTTAGCCTGTGATGCAATAAAACAATTCAACAAACCAAACTGTAGGGGGGAATGATTGTATGCACCATACCCCCCCACATAAAATGAAGGGGGTGTCCCGCCCATCCCCTCCAGGATCTACGCCCCTGCTAGGTAGTATTTGTTTGTGTGTGCACTTTGAAATCATTTTTATCAATATTATTTATTCGTTGCTATAGCAACAAGAGGTTGTATTAATGTCTCAAAGATATTTTGTTATACTTGTGTTAAATTTGATCTGAGTAAGAGTTTTTCTTCTTTCCAGTTTGTAAAAAATCCTTATGTGATAGAAAAGAAAGAATATTATTTTCGAAATCCGCGTACATAAATTATGGAAAATACATTATTACGACCAAAATAGTTTTTATGAAGTTTAAATTCCCTGTAATCCTAGCTAAGTTATAACTGGTCTAACCAAACGGAACAGGCAGAAAAAGAAAAAAATGTGCAACATATTGAGTCTAGGAGGAGACACTTAATATAACTGATCTTCAAAGTCTGTTCAACAACCTTTAAGGAATGGATCTGACTTCGTTCTTTGTTGTGTTGTAAAGTCAAAAATGTGGTATTCTTTTGTGTGTGTGTGTGTGTGTGTGTATATATATATATATATACGTGCGATACTTTGTTTCAGGGTACCGGTTTCTCTCATCGAAAACTATTGAAACGAAATCAGAATTACCATTCAATTTTCAATTAACCATAAAGTCGTAACTATAAATCTTATATGTTTTAAAGTTTCAGCACTAAATTTTCCAGTCATAGTTTCATTTGTGGATAGTGAGAGTTGTTGTTGTTTTGAATTAAGCACAAAGCTACACAATGGGCTATCTGTGCTCTGCCCACCACGGTTATCGAAACCCGGATTTTACCGTTGTAAGTCCGCAGACATACCGCTGAGCCATTGGGGGGCTGGATAGTTAGAGACCTATTTTAACCAAGAAAGGTAAATTGTGAACGAAAATATTATATGCATTATCTATTTTCCCCCTGGCTACTTCAATAGCGAGCATACATCTGCTTCAAAATACCCACTAGCTAACATATACTACAATTTGGTTTGTGAGCAAAGTGGCTTTTAAAGTAAATTAAGCACTGTTTTTATACAGATGACTTCCCTAGTTACGTGGTCAATTTAGTGTTGTCATAATATTTGAAGTAGCAACACCTTGTGGTCAAGAATTAACAACTGATCTTTATACTCCAGTGCATGCTATTGTGAACTGTATTACATCATAGCTAAAAGCTTTCTTGTTGGAAAAAAAACAAACTAATGTTCTTCTATAAACATGCACGTATAAAAGGACAATATGAAAATATATTGTTTAAACAATATATTACACCCATGTTGAACCAGTATTTCTCACCCAATGGGCCGTGAGACACGCGATTACAAGTAGCCACACGCTGTGGCAAATGCAACTGCCCTAAATTAACAAGTCATCAACTGCATTTATGGGTTTTTACTATTGTACCAAACAACTTAGTGGACCTTGAGGTGTAACAGTGCTGTGAAGTTTGTGTTATGTCATTTTTCACTTAAATTTAGTTTACATATGGAGATTGTTTGCATCAGATACTTATGGCCGACTTTTTATACTCAGTATACTTTGTGAATGGAACCATTCCTACTTCTGATTGCAGTAAATAAGAGGAAAATGTCCTATATATTTTGTATAGAAGTAATACTTTATGGTAGATAGAACTGTTAACAGAATGATCCTATTCAAATTTACATGTAATGGCTTCACTTCATACAATACCAATTTAACTTTTAACTATATATGTGCTCATACTTACAATATTTAACAAGGATTACAAAATTTCAAAACTTTAAGGGTGAGTGACACAACTTGTGATTAGATATTACTGAATGAAACGACTGTTACATAAAGTGAGCTTTTTCCCTAATGGTTCAGTGGTAAGTTTGCAGGTTTATAATTCTAAAAATCTGGTTTAGATACTCGTGGTGGGCAGAGCACAGAGAGATGATTGTGTAGCTGTGTGCTTAACAACAACCAAATCAGATCAAACCATAAATGATGTAATGAAAATCCGTCATGCTTTTGCGGTTTTTTTCCAAGAGTTGTGTTATTCAAAAACTAACAGAAAAATACAACAACAAACCCCACCTCAAAGTTTGTGTTTACAGTGATCGCTAAAATATCTGACTGGTCTCTTCTCTTCCAAACAAAAATAAGTCAAACGTTTTCTTAAAGGATCTCGAACAAATTCTGAAAATATAGTTCGCTCCACTAACAGACTATCACGAGTTTAAATATGACTTATAACCTTTTGCTTCTTTTTTATCATAGTACGAATGGAAGAATGCTTAGAACATAAGATATACTAGTATACGTAGAACACAAAGGACTAATTAATTTCACTTTATTATAAGAATAATTTGCTAAGGGCTCATGCTGTTATATAATGGATAGATTTATTACTGGATAACTTCATGTGATTGTTTTTTTTTCCTAAGGTTATTAAATGATGTAGAACCAAAGGCACAATATTTCAGCGAAGATAGTCTCCAGTGTTCTCCAGTGGAAATGAAAACAATCCGCACATCAGAGGATTTAGGTCTCCCAAGCCAATCCTCAATGATGCCCTAACCCACATGGTTAAAAGAAGATAATTCACTGGTACAGAAAGCCATTTAGGTAAAGTTGACCTGTCTTTTGATACCGATAGGAGGATAATAATACAAGGATTTTAACCAAAAGTTCACAAGCTTCCACGCATACACAATAAAATCAGTGTAAAATCACTTCTCTAATGTTGAATGTAATGTTCACCAGCATTAGCCACAGGTGGAGTTCAGTATTCATCCTGCTTCTGTAATTGGACTTAAAGGCTGCCAGTGATGGAAATCCTGTTTTGCACAGGTACGTAGTTATAAGAAATGACATCAGAAAACAGGTTCTGGTACTCTTGAATTACCTGAATTCGAAACTGTAACAGTGGATTTCTTTTTAGTCTTGACCTTAATGTTCCATCACAATAAAGCTCCAACAAGTGTTCTTCTTCCAGACGAAGCTATGTGGTATAGGTATCATGGATTTTGTATTTTTACACAGGCTGCAAAAACTTGATCCTAAGTGATTACAATGATTATATACTGCAACTGAAAGAAAAGCCAATAACTGTTTCTCCAATGGTTGATTTAACTAGAAAAATAGACTCAGGACTCAGAATTGTTACAGTCTCTACTTAAACCAACAGCTCTATCGTCACAGGAAATACCAGATATCGTAGCCATTATGGTTCATTGTAATAAATCATGAATCCTTGACTTTTTTTTCTCATGGTTGCACCATTAATGCAAGAAAGGAGATCGGTAAGATGCCTATAGCAATGAAGTATGGAAAATGTTTAATATGCAGTAGGAGGATAGCAAATACGTATCGTCCATGTTCTTTCTTGAGGCGGTTTCAGTAGACACAGGTATTGTTCTTGTCCATGTTACAATAGAAGAAGGAGGGTCAACAGCACTCTGTTGTTATATTACTTTAGGTAATTTAAAAGCAAGTGGCTTCTATTATAGGTAGTTGAAACTTCACGATATGAATCAAGGTATGTTTTATCTGAATAAAATCCAGTATTACCCATTTTCTCAATCTTCTTCCTCTGGAGAATGTTTTTCTTCAGGCTTAGCAGCTTCCAATAAATATTATTGTAGAAGCTGGTCAAATATAAATATTCGATAACCGACCATTAATTGTGAGTTTAAGATGTCTGGTGCTTTAATATTATATTAATTTATTTATTTTTTGCTGTTTTATATTTAACAATTGTGTCAATCTATTTATTTCACTTGACTATATTCAATTTATTCTCTACAATCTAATATATAAAGCTAAGTTTGTGTCTGTTTGTTCGCACCTTTCAACTATTTATTGCTTAGACGTTTCCACACTTTTTAATTAATCAGCACCAAACTTGGCACAATGGTTTGGTTGTTTGATTTTGTTTTGAATTTCGCGCAAAAATACTCAAAGGCTATTTGCGCTAGCCGTCCCTAATTTAGCAGTGTAAGACTAGAGGGAAGGCAGCTAGTCATAACCACCCACTGCCAACTCTTGGGCTACTCTTTTACCAACGAATAGTGGGATTGACTGTCACATTATAACGCCTCTACAACTGAAAGGGCGAGCATGTTTAGTGCAACACAGAATTGAATCTGCGATCCTCAGATTACGAGTCGAACGCCTTAACCCACCTGGTCATGCCGGGCCTAAATTTCTTGGAAAGAAAGCATTGTATTAGTCTAATAGTAATAATAGTAACATTATTTCTTCTTGATCACAATTGATTTTTCAACATTAGTTTTTACAATTCTGGCAATCCCGTTACTGAACATCTTCACACTTTCAGCTGTGAGGATATTACAATGTGATAGTCAATCCTGCTATTCGTTGGTAAAAAAGTAGCCCAGAAGTTAATGAGGGTATTGTTAAATATCTGTCTTCCTTTTAGTCCACTATTTCAAAATTACGTACAGCTAACGCAGATGTCTCTCATGTAGTTTTTGTGAACTTTAATAAACAAAGATGACTCTGATATTAAATTTCGGTATTTGATCTTTTCAGCCTGAAAGTCACCTGATAAGACACAAAGCCCCCAAGATTCAGGTATAGCTCTTCCTAGCTTTGAATTAGTGACCAAGGGATTGACTGTCAATTTGGTAACGCGCCCAGCTAAAAGTGCAGAGCGTATACAATGGGAAGTTCGAATCATGAACCTTCTGATATGTAGCTCTGCAAGCTAATTATTAGGCCACGCTCGGTTTCTAAGGCCTGATTAACAATTGTATTTTCATTACCGTTTTTCAGTTCAGTGTGAATTGTTAAGTACTATACTATCCTATTCTGTACTGACCAGGCAAACATTATACTATAAAACATATTTGGCAAGATACTTTCCTTTAAATTAAGGACATTAAACTAGATTCAGAAGCCATTTGTTTAGACTTATTTACTTCTAGCTACTTCGATACGATATGATATGTGCTTAAACTGAATGATTCAAATGACAACACGTTACTATATATTGTACAACAATAACAATATGTCTGTCATATATAATAATAACAATATATCACAGAGTTCTTGTCGTAACACGCGTAATTTTACTTGTGTATATATCTATCTATATATACATATATCTAAGACAGATGTATCAAGAAGAAAATCGTGGATTCGAACCTGTGACCCTCAGATTACGAGTCGAACGTCTTAACCCACCTGACACAATGATATCGTATGACATGATGAAGGTCATAAGATCATGGGAGTTGGCCCCCCATTTAATTACGAAACAAAAACTACCAAATCAGCACAACTTAACATAGTGATACAGAAAGATATAAGGAAAGTAATGAGGGGGCTTGGACCCTCTTTTAATTTCATACTGATAGAATTATTGAAAACAGTATGTCTTTCTTTTTGGTTTTAGTACCTTTATGTACTTTAATTGAATTTTTAATATTTATATGTTAGGAAAAAATAGAAGCAAAATTTCATATCGTTTGTTACAAACGAGTTTTTATTTCAATCGTCCAAAGGTTGGGTACTCCAACTGGTATTATACAAATTATCCTGTATAACAGGTTTTATGCAGGTTATCAGTGCTTCTAAGTACAAGTACATTAGTGTGTTGAATTATGGGGATATTTCTTTCTTTTTCTTTTTCATTTACTCATGTGTGTTTATTATGAACTGCGTTTACAACTGATATGACCTTGAAGCCATTCTCTTATTCTTGATACCCCATATTAAAAAATAACAACAATATGTTCACAAAATAGAGCTTCACTGTTACCTGTTAGAGCTTTAACATACGCCCACTCATACGTCTCCTACTTTTCAGCCCACACGCCTCTGTTTAGATTACCATAGTAACCTTGGGTGCTGACGTTAGGTTGTCATGGTAATCCCACTCTTACGAGATTTTCCTTTTGTTGGAAAATTCAGTGTATAGTATAGATTACAAATACATGTAAATTTGAAATAATTTGATTATGGCAACATTTCTCAAACTTTCGTTATTCACGGCTCCTATGATAAATATATTTTATGCATATCACTTTTGTAATGATTAAAAGAGTCTGTTAAAGTGACGAGATGTAATACACGTATGCGCACCAAAATGCTGTATGTGATGTAGTAATTACTTATTATTTTCATTAATAAATATATGTATATATTAATACGTATAATTTTATATTATTGCATTATCGACTGTCCCTATCAGCCCCTCCCAAGAGGTCACTTGCGTCAACCTGGGGAGATGCACCCCACACTTTGAGAAATACTAGATTGTGGAATATTGTTAGGTTCAAAAATTTACAGTCATGAAATATGTTTTCTGGAAAAGATTTGTTGACTTTGAAATAACAATAATACTTTTTTATTTATTCACATGTATTATCGCTCTGTTTCGTGGGTAGATTAAAAATTAGTGTAGCAATACTATAAGCACATTACCTCTTATTGTGTTTCAAGTTATAAGTATAGCGACTATCATACGCATACAAAATATAAGTATTTATCCTTTCTTCACATCCATCAAGGACTGAACATATCAACAGTCAAGGCAGTTTTCAAGCTCATAAAGCCATAGAAGTAGAAAGTATAAAGAGGTTATAATCGTTTAATTTAAACTTTTCTTCCTGTGCAGCATGTTAGTCTCGTTTTTAACGCGAAACCCTAAAGTGAGTTATCTGTGCTCTGCCTATCACGGAAATTCGAACCCCGTATTTCAATGTTATAACTTGTCAAACTTACCCATGACACATAGAACAACTTTCCTACAAAGATTCCTTTATTTATATGTACAATGAGAAGTCTAACACCAGAAGCTGTGTCTGTAACCGTTACAATGAACTACAACCCTCCACTCCCGTGGATCAACGGTAAGCTTCTGGGTTTATAATGATAAATCCAGAGGAGGCATTGAAATTTGAATTTAATTCTGTTAGAAGTATACCAAATTCTTTATACACGTAATTTTCACGCAACACTGATACAATGAAATATTTTCTTAATCTTAGACCCAAGTGACACAGCGGTATATCTGCGGACCCACACCGCTAGAAACCACGTTGCGATATCCGTGATGGGCAGAGCACAGGTAGCCCATTGTGTATACTTGTCCTTAATTTCAAACAAACCAAACTCAATCTTGAACTTATTATAAGGGATATCGTATTTCTAATTTTTAGGTTCTAAGAAAGGTTTCAGTTTTGCTGAACTCAGATTTATTTTACATGAATCCAATCACAGATTTCGTGTCATAGCGTGTTCGTAGTCAACTACTGAATAATGGACAAACTACGACAGCTGAAAAAATGAAGGTAATCATATAAGAGCTGGATATCATTTGAAGTGATTAAATGTGTTGTGTTTTTAATTTATAAAATATCACTCCATTACGTATCTATGAATCAGATCACACGTTTTTCATCAAGGCAGGTGAGGAAAATGTATTCACTTTACAATTTGTCGCATTGTAAGCCAACCTAATGTGTATCCTTCAATAACATTCATTCCTTTTGTAAACAGTTTTGCGCTAGACATTACTCCGCAATTTGTTCAAACTTGGATATGTTACAACGAAAATTTCTTGCAATTTTTCTTTCCTCGGGGCTAATTTTATTTTCATAATTTTCTCTAGTGGAATTTTTCGTTCCTTTGCGCTTTTTCAATCCGTTCTAAATGATATGGAACACACAGAATCAAAATTCTGAAAGGAATGTAGAGGGCGGAATGAAAAGACACAAGCTACTAAAATTACAAGCCGATATACGGAATTTAGCTGACGGCATCATTCTGTTAATTGCATATGAAATAATAGAATTAGAATGCTAGAGGTGTGTAATAAATAAGGAAATAATAATGAAATAGCAACAAATTAGGACAACGATTCCACTGTGGCCGAGACATTACGAAATATAAGACTAAAAAGTAATAAGAGAAAAGTGTTTGAAGATAACTACGGACTGTATTCAGGAAGAACCAAACTGAAAAGGAAAGAAAGACCACGAAGTCTTTCACAATAGTATTTCATCAAGATTTTGTGAAATTCGTGCATCATTTGTAGTAACTAAACCATATATATACTTAAACAAAGGCCTTGATTTATTTGTGTATTTTAATGTCATGCCAGTCTAAACGATAATGAAACAAAGAAACGTAAAAAATAAATTACTCTAAAACTCAACTCATCAAGAGAGAAAAAAAACATGAAACAGCGCGTGAACTCTTTAACGTTAAGGAAAGAATCACGAAAATTCACATAGAACATCAATCGTATTAAGTATTCAATAAAAAAAAGTCATATTTGGAAATAGAATTATCAGAATTAGAAGAGGAAGAATGTAAATGTATGAATAAATCGTGTAAGTAACTACGGGAAAAGCCAAGGAATTAGTGTTATACTGTCGTTAGTAATACGATGGAAAGAATGAATAATTAATGAGCTACGAAAAGACCAAACATAGAATAAAAGATGAAAGGAGAATCACGGAGATCAGAGGGTTAGGAAGGGCAAGAAACACGACGAGAGAAACCAGCTACAAGCAAATGAAACTATCAAACGGAAGTAATACAATTAAGGCAATGAATGAAAGTGTGACAACGTATAAACTAGAAGCGAAACGCTGCAAAACATGAAGCAATAGAATTACAAAGAAAAAAGGCAAAGGGCATGAAAAAGGTAAATCAAATGTTATATTAAACTGAAGTTAGTGTAAAAGAGTTTGAGAAATGTGGGACAACCACAGTAATTATTTATTTAAGAATAAAGGTGAAGGTGGCCAAAACAAATGTTATCTCGCACTCCCTGGAACGCTATCTCGCACCCCAAGGGGTGCAAGCACCCCTGGTTGGGAACCACTGCTTTAGTACATCAATTCAAAATTAGAAGGCCCGGCATGGCCAAGTGTTAAGGCACTCGATTCGTAATCTGAGGGTCGTGGGTTTGAATCCCCGTCACAACAAACATGCTCGCCCTTTCAGCCGTGGGAGCGTTGTAATGTTACATTTTGTTTGTTTTTGGTTTTGAATTTCGCACAAAGCTACTCGACGGCTATCTGTGCTAGCCGTCCCTAATCTAGCAGTGTAAGACTAGAGAGAAGGCAGCTAGTCATCACCACCCACCGCCAACTCTTGGGCTACTCTTTTACCAACGAATAGTGGGATTGACCGTCACTTATAACGCCCCCACGGAGGGCGGGCATGTTTAGCGCGACGGGAATGCGAACCCGCGACCCTCAGATTACGAGTCGCACGCCTTAACACGCTTCGCCATGCCGGGCCAAATAATGTTACGATCAATCCCACTATTCGTAGGTATAAGAGTATCCCAAGAGTTGGCAGTGGGTGATGCTGATTGACTGCCTTCCCTCTTGTCTTACACTACTGAGTTAGGGACAGCTAGCGCAGATCGACCTCTTGTAGCTTTGCGCGAAATTAAAAAAACAAAAACAAAATTAGGAATATTATTGCAATAAAAATTTTGTGTAGCTTTCCACAAAAATCTCAAACAAACAAACATTAACAAGAAATGTGCTCAGTGTAGTTACTAAATAACGTGTTTTGTTCATGTTCTGATGAATGACATGGATGTAACGATGAAGAAAATGTGATAGTTCGATTCTTTGTGACGACCTTCCGATGTGGAATTCCAGCTTTGAATTTGAGATATATTAATACATACTTCATTTTATGTATATATATCAACAACAAGAAACGAAAAAATGTTGGTAAAAATTATTGCTAAATTAATTTGAACTTCATCTAGAAGCTAAGAGGACCTGACAATCTACAGTATATGAGTTTATTGCCAATAGTTAAAAAGCATATTCATGTACATAGATGCTGACACCAGCGAACATTCAACCAGGAAATAGCATTTTGTAAACGAATATGAAGAGATAATGTTACTTTCTTTTTCAACGCTTATTAGGGTGGTCAAGGAAATTCAACAATCAATTTCCCCATACTCACAGACTTATATATATATTTATCAAAATTTACCTTATCACGTGACTGTATTTTTGCCCACCTGAGACACGGGTGACTGATACAACTTTTCGCTTACAAGAACAACGTAGCTGGCGGTAAATGACAGAACAATTGCAGGATAATTTTTTTGCTCAAGCCGTGGGAGGGCTTAACTCATTTAGAGCAAACTAAGTATGTGATTTGTTTTCGTCCCCGCGTATTCGTGCTTCTTTGTTTTCATTTTTGTTTTATTTTACAACATAAAGGCTGAGACTAGAATTTATTATTTGATATTTATTTATTCTAACCATGTAATTGATTTATTTTTGGTCATATCTCGCTTTTACTTTAAAAAAATTAATAAAATATAAATAAACAATAACTCTTTCTCCCAGCAAAAAGTTGGTATGCTATAACAGATCAACTATGTATTATAATATTTTGAGACAAAAATCTAGCTTTCCATGAAACGCCCCATAAGTTGTTTGAGTCCAATAATGAACATTTCTTAAAATTCACAGAATTGGTGGCTGAAGTTGATTTAGTGATATTTGAACATATCAGGTGCATATAGAATAACAAGGACAAGCCACCTTATGTGTTCATATTTATAACAAACTGAAATAATGTTATTTTATTCAGAGACAATTATTGAATTCATTTTAAATATGCTTAGAAAAGCAAAATATTATTCGATAATCCTTGATACCAGCTATACAGTTCAAATCACAAGAATTATCAGTGTTGTAGAGGGTATGTCAAAAATGAAAGAGCCAAAATCATAATCCATTAACTTTTTCTTGGGTTTTCCCCAATCATAAATTCCACTGAGAAAGGTTTAATCTCTCTCTACTATCTTTATTTATTCATTTTTGTTGTTGAATAAGTTTGAAAAATTAAATATTCTTGACATCTGGGTTTAGAGTGACGACAATGGCGCCAAGATGTGTAGTGAAGTTAATGGCTTACCAAAAAGAATATTAGTTATCAACCCATAAGCTTGTTTTTGTGTTATGTTCTCTCCACAACCTGTACCTCGTAACGGATGATACGACGAAAGTCACTCTTTAAACTGTAGGAGTATTTAATATTGTATAATAATTATATGTTGTTATTTATCCTCCTCAGCTCGAAGATGGGACATTTTAAAAACATATTACTGAATTAATATTGAAAGCAGTTTCAGAAACAAGATGGGAAAGTAGGACTGGCGACATAAATCCGTTATATTTTGAACTCGGAGAAACATATGATAGTTCATTGTTATTATTTGTTAGTAATCATAAAGCTACACAAAGGGCTATTTTTGTCTCTTCCCACCACAGGTATCGAAACCCGGTTTCTAGCAGTATAAGTCTGCAGATATATCGCTGTGCCACTAGGGGGCATGATAATCCAATAAAATTGTTGAATGAAAAAATGAAGATATGTCATTCGTTACTGCACACAGAAATTAAGAATTTTAAATATTTATGTCCTGTTGTAGTATAAACTGCTACAAGAACCAAAATTAAATATCAGAAAATACACAGAGGTTTTAAATAATTCGGATGACATTTTAACGGAAGAAATACTCAGATGCAAGATTAGAATATTTTTAAGTCTTTGTAATGATTTGGTTGAAATTATTGAAGCGGTACCAAACTTTCCAAACACAAATGTTGTTCGCTGCAGAAACAAGTTTCAGCTCAATGACCATGAACCTGTTGATGAATTTATTGGCGATACGCACACACACAAAAAAAATTAAATTAAATTTTTACTTTACAGTTTCGGACGCAACTTTCAAATTACTGAATAAAAGATTTGAACAGCTAAACCGTACAATGATATGTTGTCTTATAGCAATTTCACATCAGGCTGTGTCCACCGAAATAAATGGAACTACTGATTTTAACATTGATCTCATCAACAATGACTCAGGAAGAACTTATTAATTTCGCAACCATTTCAAATGAACATGGTTTGCTTTGTTTGATATTTCGCGCAAAGCTATACGAGGGATATCTCCGTTAGCTGTCGCTAATTTTGCAATGCAAGACTAGATGAAAGGCAGCCAGTCATCACCACCAACCGCCAACTTTTGGGATATTCTTTTACTTTTGTTTGTTTGTTTTGGAATTTCGCACAAAGCTACTCGAGGGCTATCTGTGCTAGCCGTCCCTAATTTAGCAGTGTAAGACTAGAGGGAAGGCAGCTAGTCATCACCACCCACCGCCAACTCTTGGGCTACTCTTTTACCAACGAATAGTGGGATTGACGGTCACATTATACGCCCCCACGGCTGGGAGGGCGAACATGTTTAGTGCGACTCGGGCGGGAACCCGCGACCCTCGGATTACGAGTCGCACGCCTTACGCGCTTGGCCATGCCAGGCCTATTCTTTTACCAACAAATAATGGGTTTGATTGTAACATTATAACGCTCCCACGAGTGAAATGGTGAGCATGTTTGGTGTGACGGGGATTCGAACCTGCAACCCTCGGATTACGAGTCGAGTGTCTTAACCACCTGACCATGCCGGGGACCAAACGAACATGAGATCACTCATAATGTACACACATTATTTAGCTAATCTAAAAAATATGTATTAAAAACTAGACGCCTCAGCTTTTCATGAAAATTTTAAGAACTTATTAGTTGTTTATTACCGTGTATGGGTTTTCTCTTATAGCAAAGTCACTTTGGGCTATCTGCTGAGTCAACCGAGGGTAATCGAACCCCTTGATTTTAGCGTTGTAAATCCATAGACTTACCGCTGTACCAGCAGGGGACTTTTTGTTACTGTGATTTAGATATTACGAATATAAGCGTTCCATATAGAAACAATTACAATTAGTTTTATTAAAGTTGAAACTGGTGTATGGTTTGTTTAACAAAAATATTTGTGCGTATGTTAATAAAGATTCGTTAAGATTAATGGTAATCTACATTACTATTAATTAATAAAATGCTTTCTTTCCAAGGAATTTAGGCCCAGCATGACCGGGTGGGTTAAGGCGTTCGACTGGTAATCTGAGGATTGCAGGTTCAATTCTGTGTTGCACTAAACATGCTCGCCCTTTCAGCTGTAGAGGCGTTATAATGTGACGGCAAATCCCACTATTCGTGGGTAAAAGAGTAGCCCAAGAGTTGGCGGTGGGTGGTGATGACTAGCTGCCTTCCCTCTGGTCTTACACTGCTAAATTAGGGACAGCTACGCAGATAGCCTTCCTGTAGCTTTGCATCTATATTCATTAACCAAATGTTGTTTACCTTTCAAATTAACGTTTTTTAGAACTTTAACACCCTAGACTTTCAGCCCTTGGTGGCTCAGAGGTAAATCTTATGGATCATACCACTCCTACAAACCGAGGTTTCAAACTCGTGGCGGGCACAGCAGAGAAGGCCCATTGTGTACTTTGTTGTTTAATTAAAAGCAAAAACCTTCAAGTTTTTCCTCAGAGCTGGCGTATTAAATCCATTCGTAGCGACCATGAGTAGAGCATGGTGAAGTGAAACGTAACGTTTAAGTTTTAAAATGACAGCATGTTTACAGATACTCAAATCATTTGAGCTGTCAACCAGAAATAGAATTATTTTCATAAATAATCAACCTTTATCTTTACGAGACATGGTTAGCGAAGATCAAACGAATAAATTCCTGACCTGAAAAATCAACACGTCATTCTTATTACTTAAGTGTGTCTGTGTATATGTATATATATATAGTAAATTGTTTCTTACTCAATTAACTACAGTACCTAAGGCGCACGAAACGCTTCTTCACGTATGGAAAATGCGACAGAGCGAAAAGATTTATACTGGTATAAACGCCATGAAGGTAAGGTTGTCTCTTTTGTATGATATTTTGTTGTTTGACATTTTTGAAACACTTCATGGAAATATTCTTACAGTAGTCAACAGTAACAATATACACACCCGTAGTCATGCTATCAAGGTAAAGGTTTAGTACTGAACCGGATATAGCTAGTGTACATAGCAATTAAGTTGATTGTATTAGGAAGTGCGTAAGACTTTTACCGACTGGTTGAGGGCACATTATCAGTCACTGAAACACATCAGATTTTAAACGTTTTTGGTCACTTCTTTTTAAGTTCATGTTTAATATAATTTTTTGTTATATCGTCTAAACTTTTGATGGAGGTTGAAATGATTTATACTTTCGATAAAGCCGTGTATCATTAATAAACAGTTCTATGCTGTTTACAGCACAATATAGAATTAGTTACATTAAAAGACTCAACAGGTGGCGTATGTGTGTTTGAGTGAGTGTTTTTCTTAGAGCAAAGCCACATCGGGCTATCTGCTGAGCCCACCGAGGGAAATCGAACCCCTGATTTTAGCGTTGTAAATCCGTAGACTTACCGCTGTAATAGCGGAGGTCTAGGTGGCGTATGAAATATCTTAACAGGATGGAGGAAAAGCATCATAGCACTTATATCTCTAACCATAAAGTGTGGCTGAAAATCTAACGTGAATTATACAATAAACTAATTCAATTAGAGATATGATCGCGTTTCTCGTTGTTGTTTTTTATTGTTGTTGCTGTTTTTGTTATGTTTAATTACGAATTCAACAAAAGGTATTCTACAAAAAAAATCTACTGACTAAATGTGTGTTCGTGCATGTACTAGTTCTATTAAGCACAAAGCTACACAATGGGTTATCTATGCTGTGTCCACTGTGAGTAGAGAGACATCATTTTTAATGTTATAAATCCTAACAGTGTATTTTCATATAGCAAAACCACAAAGGGCTTTCTGATGAGTCCACCGAGGAGAATCGAACCCTTGATTATAAAGTTGTAAATCCGTAGACTACTGAGCAACTCGGGGGAGGAAGACTTTGACAGAAGAATGAAATAGTACTTGAAGTAAGATGAAGTATAGGTTTATGCAAAATCATTCTTGGTTGATGTTGATTTACTTTCAATATAAATTCAGTCTCGCAAAATATTTAAGGAATGTCATTCAGAATGAATAGTCTTTAGATGAAAAACAACTAGAGGTAACGAATTAAGAAGTGAAGTTCACTTATAGAAAATTGCTATTATAAAATATGTAATGATTAACAGTGGCATAGCGGTATGTCTTCGGACTCACAACGCTATAATACGGGTTTCGATACACGCGGTGGACATAACACAGAGAGTCCATTTTGTAGCTTTGTGCTTAATTCCAAATAATCAATCAATTAATTAAAACAAACACTAATAAAAACATCAGTTAACTCTCTCTTCATATAATTTATCTTGAGAGTGCAAATTAATCAACACTTACTGACCTAGAATTTAACATTGACTTTTTAAAATGGCATCTTACTAAATCCATAAATCTTTTACAGTTATTCAACGGACGTGTTAAAGAAGACCTGAAAACAATGAATATCTTCCAATGCAAGAAAATACAAGAATATTTTTTTTATCGTAGGACCATGTTTGTTTGTTTTGAATTTTGCGCAAAGCTACCCATGGGTTATCTGCGCTAGCCGTCCCTAATTTAGTGTTGAAAGACTAGAGAGAAGGCAACTAGTCATCACCACCCACCGCCAACTCTTGGGCTACTCTTTTACCAACGAATAGTGGGATTGACGGTCACATTATAACGACCCACGGCTAAAAGGGCGAGCTTGTTTGTTGTGACGGGAATTCGAGCTCGCGACCCTCGGATTACGAGTCAAGCGCTTTAACCACCTGGCCATGCCGGGCCTCTTAGGACCTCTCGTGGACATTCTGCTGAGATAGAAGGTTAATTATCTACGGCTAATAAACGAATTTCTAACTATTCTAAGTATTTCATATGAACTAAGATCTATTCTCTTCCTGTGTGTTCTTTGGTGTTTTTGTGTTTTTATTCTAAATAGCATGAATGGGCGCCTTCCCCCTTGTAAGAAATAAAAACTAATTTAAGTTTTAAAAACTTCATTGTGTTTTATTCTATTCTATTGTCTAAAAAAGGGTACTCTAGCTTGTTTCGTTATATATATATATATATGTAGATGAAAATGTGTAGTATTTTATTAATACAAACATATAATCAAATTAACTGATTTGTAAAGACATTGTATAGGCTGTTTAGAATAGGTTGTTGACTTTAAGGTATCTACATATATATTTATCTCTACTAATTTTATAAAAATTCCTGAGTAAAAGTAATACACGCTAAAGTAATTGTATAGAATGTCCCCCGCGAGTACAGCGGTAAGTCTACGGATTTACAACGCTAAAATCAGGCGTTCGATTCCCCTCGGTGGATTTAGCAGATAGCTTGATGTGGCTTTGCTATAAGAAAACACAAACGCACAGTTGTATAGAAACTATAACTACCTGTCGTAAAGTGGATTCGGAACATGGGATTGAAGTGATTCCAAATACCACATCATTTCGTTCATTATGTTTCAAAGTTCATTCTAATTCCTCCTTTAGTGGTTCAGTAATAAGTATCTGGGCTTATAACCCTAGAAATCAGGTTTTAATATTCGAAATGAACAGATCACGGACAGTTTATTTGCGCTTAATAACATACAATCGTTTTAATTGTTTTTGTTTTGTAATTTTCGTTTTCTGGTTTTTGTTTTCCATATGCAGGATTATATTACTTCATTTTAATTTTTTACAGTATTTCGACTATTTTCTGATAACTTTCAGAAAATTCCACTAATATTTGTCTCACGATTTAGTTACATATCAGTCCATCAATAAGATGAATCAAAGGGCTGATATAACAAAGTTCTCCCCTAGAAACACAGCAGTATGTCGATACCCGTCGTGGGCAGAACAGAGATAGCCCTTTGTGTAGCTTTGTGCTCAAATACAACAGCAACATATAACAAACTGTTTCGAATATATTTCGTGATTTTGTTACTGAAATATTATACAATACCTTGGTGTGATTTTATGTAAATCTGAGCAAGCTTACGCACTTTGACTGTATAAATATGTTAAAAAAATAAAGTAATATAATATACAGAGCGAAGAACTATCTGGTACATCACAGCTATCCTTTCACATCAACCCGAAGAAAAGTAAACATTCTTATCTTCTTCTTTATTTTTCAGAAAATCATCGATTTCCCCTCTTATTGTAAAATTCCAGCATCTTCTATTGCCAATCACTATGTTTTTTTAAAAAAATAAGGATATCTTAAACTGAGATTAATTCATGTTTTCAAAATCTTAAACTCGTGTCACTTCATTATATTGTCTTAATGATACAGCCCAGAGAAATCAGAGGACTAGAAATACCCAAAAATTTAAGGCATCAACGAATTTTACCATTTTATCAGTTATGCCTCTACCAATAGCATTATAGTGAATAAGAAAAGGCCCAAGCGTTTACCTATGAATTACTACAATGGTTGTACTGAACCCCATTAATAACAGTCTTTTGCTTTATTCTCTCTGACTACCTTAACATTCATTTAACTATTATTTTCCTAACACCAATTAACACGATTGTCTTAACTAATGTTATGTGTGGAACCTTTTTAAAAGCTTTTTAAAGTTTAAGTACACCAAGTCCAACCCCTTTCCATTATTTAGATAACAAGCAACATCCTCGAAGAAAAGATAATTGTGGATCCAGCTTGTTTTCTTTTTATTTTAACGTCATAACTCATTAAATGATTCTGCAAAGCTTTTTCTTTAGATTATCCAGACTTTGTTCGATTACAGAAGTAAAATTAATTAGTTTGTAATTGTAAGGTAATTCTTTTCATTCTCTTTATAAATAGTAATAATATTAGCAATTCTCCAATCCTTGGGTACCTGGCCAATGTGTTGTGAACTGCCAAAATTAGGGAAAGGAAGAGAGACCCGAATATTTTATCTTTGGCATCCTTTAAAATCTTGAAGAAAGAACTTCGTCTGAGCCTATTGCTTTATCTATTTTCAAATCCTCAGTCTTTGTACTTATCACCAAGGAATTAATATAAACATGATTCAAGTTAATTCCAATATTTCCAATAGAATTATCAGGTCAGGAATATTGCTAGTATTCTCCCTTGTGAAACAAAAGAGAACATTTAAAATATCAGCCATCTTGTAGTTTTCAACAGAACATCTTGCCATTAGCATCCTTTAATGGCCCATTCCTAATTTTAACATTTTCATTGCCTATAACAAAACGCTTAAAAATTCATTGCTGTCAGTTTTATCATTTTTGATTTCTTAATGTATTTTTTATACAGCTCCCAGACTTTCCTACAGCTTCGTAAATCTTCCTGTTTATCTGTAAATTGAAATTCTTAAACGTATGGTATCTAGCCACGATCTCTTCTTTATGGCTTTACGTTTGATATTCATTGTTATCGTTTTAATCTTTAAAAAAAATAACCGATCTGTTATTCATCATCTTTAACTCATTATCCAAATACTCCGATAATAAGTTTCCCCATATTTGCAATATTAGTTTTCCGAAAATTTAATACTAGAATTTAATTTATTTCTCATTTAAACTTGCAACAAAACTTTAAATATAACGTTGCGCTAATCATTCTCTCTCTAACATTCCCCACTTCAACTCTTGCAAATATTCACTCCTGAAACGGCATCCTTCTGGACGGTTCTCTGTCATTTGATATAGAAGACCATTTGAAAATGATTCAGGATGATATTTCTATCTCACTATTTGACTCCGTGCAATCCCAGTCATTGCGTATAAAACTAAAGTATCTTATAATTCTTGTATCGGTACTTTTATTTGTCATAACCCTTATCTTCTTACATAGCTTCTCACTTACATCGTATTTCTGATTAGATGGCCTAAAACAATTGTCAATTAACACTTTTTTAGAACTAAAACCCCTAAATATATAATTCACGTAGGTTCAACTTTATCACTATATCTACAATCCCAACAGGATACAGTTCATTCTTTATATAAAGGCTCACCCCACTCCTTCTTTTAAGAAGCCCATCACTTTTAAATACATTAAATCCTTAACTTTCAAAATAATGCATACTATAAACACAGTTTAGGTAATTCTAATTATATCATAGTCTTCCATTTCAACTAGAGTTCTGAACTCAAAAATGTTCTTCCGAATAACGTTATAATAATAACAACCAATCTTATTATTAAATCTATTGTGTTTATTTTTAAAACTGTTTTTACTGGTATACTCTACATCTCTTATTTACAGCTTCCTCATTGGTCTAGCTCTCCCTTCAGTTTGTTTCTGCTCAACACCACATGTTCCCTCATCATTTTAACTTTAGTTTAAACATTCTTAAATAAATACATTTAAAACCTCCCCAAACCTATTACTACTTGTCCTACTGAAGTGGATTCTATCTCCAGCGTATAATTCGCCTTTACTCTGAAAACTATCCCTCGAGTCCAACCAGCCCACTTGTTGCTTTAAGCATATCCATTATAATATTTCATTTAAACCTTGGATCTTACCAAGTAATTGATTCCCACGTGTAGCTCAAGGGAGAGAATCACTTATTTATTATTGTCCCTAAACCTTTAAAGGAGTTATTTATACTTGTTAAGAAGCTTTTTTTGGATATATAACTTTAAAAATACATCATTATGCACTGTTAAAAGAGAATGCTCCTTAATACCAGCAACTGAGTTATCAGTGCTCTTTGTAATGTCATGTAGCTTAGCATTTATAAAATAAATTATAGGTCTAAGCTTTTTATTGTACCTTTAAAAATAACTTTATCGGTATACCTAATGAGAGAGTTCTCATTACATAAATCTCTTGATAATATTGGTCCTCACTAGAAACATTCAAAAGATCAAATAGGTTTGAAACGATACGTTAGCGTTCACTGAAACTATTTTCGTAGCTCTTAATTTTTTAACCAATTTCACTCTTTTAAACCCAGCACTGTTACCCTCCCTCAGAACATTTTTTTTATCATCCATAACTCTATCCGTTTATTTCAAGTAAGGTAGATATTCAAGTATATAACGTACTGTATATCTATCCGAGCCTCATTAAAACCACAATAAAATCAACAGTTTTCAAACATTAACAGCCCTATCACCTACATCACTATAAAATTCACCCTACTTATCCCTGAACCATCTCTAATAATGTTGTGAAGTTTTACTAGTGCTTATTTTCTGTTAATAGCCAATTCATCGAATAATTACATGTGAAAAGGTAAAATTAAGCTATTTCATAGTTTATGGTGTAAATTGCAGATTGAAAAAGAAGTATTGCTCTAAAATTCGGTGTTAGAGTATTAACTAACAATAATATTAATTATCTCTCAGATACTTAAATTGCTTATAGAGACCGACACTCGACTCGTAATCCGAGAGTCGCGGGTTCGAATCCTCATCACACCAAATATGCTCGCCCTTTCGGCCGTGGAAGCGTTATACTGTGACGGTCAATCTCACTATTCGTTTCTAAAAGAGTAGCCCAAGAGCTGGTGGTGGATGGTGATAACTAGTTGCCTTCCCTCTACTCTTACACTGCTAAATTAGGAACGGCAAGCACAGATAACCCTCGTGTAGCTTTGCGCGAAATTCAAAAACGAACCAAGATTGCTTTTTTTTTTCTAAACAGTACTTTTTGAACAGCTGTAGATCCATTAAATTACTTCATGCTAATGTGTATCTGACTGTTCTAGAAGTTTCACACCTTTACGTACAGGCATGATTTCTGCTTAATTGTCGTGTATCACGTAAAGAGAACATGCTACATTTCTTAACGCCATTTTTAAGAGTTTGTGTTTTCTTTAGTGACTGTTTCTATTTTAACAGTGTTAGTTAAAATATCCTGTTCAAAGTTTCAATAAGGCTCCTGTTGACACATGAAATGTTGGTTCAATCTGAACATGAAATAGCCTTTACCAGCTTAAACTCTGATTTATACACATTTTTCATATGACATTTCTGTCTTGTGAACCATCAGTACATACCTATGCTATTGTCTGGAATAGTTTGATTGCCTGTACTTTTACAGGCATTATGCTAGTGTGGCATTATGTTATTTTTTGAATGATAGCCATTTATAGTGTAAATTGTCAACATGTGACTATGCTCCATTAGAACTAGTGTAAAATAGTTATGGATATTATTTAGTGTAAGCTGTCTAGTATTTCAGTCATCCAAATACATATCTGCTTCTTTATTAACAAATCAACCATGAAAACGTATTACAGCGAATAATAAATAAATACTTGGCAAATACGAAATGTTATGTAAGTTAGAAAACCTAGAGTTAAAGATAGTGAAACTAATGTAATTCCCAAAAAATGTAATCACAAAGTTTGTTTCTTGTGTTAATATGTCATTGTGCTCCTTTTGGTCTTGATAACTGCTTGACATCGCTGTGACATGTAGGCATGCGTGAGTTCATGATGCGACACGTGAATTAGATGCTTCTCGGTTTATTCTTTTTCACTCTATTACCCGTTAACTTTCTGCAGTTTTCGATAGATGTGGGATTGAGATGTGGGATCTTGATGTAGTGTCTTTATCCTCTCTCTCCGAAGATAGTTTCTTACTTGAAGCAATAAAATAAAATAAAAAAGATGAAGAGTGAAATTTCCTCTTTAGTCCACGTCTACTGCACAGAGTGTATGAATATGACCAACTTTTTTAACCCTGTAGTATTGAGCAGAGTAACCCTAAAAAAGTGAACCGCTTAGCTCCACAGAAGTGATCCCAAATTGGTGGTTTTAACTGGGTCTCGAGGATATTGATGACCTTTTCGGCATTTACAATGCCTTTCACAAAACACAGGCGTCCCACCCCCTGCCATAGATACATCCCCATGTCATCTGATGCTGCAGATGCTTTACAGTTGCATTCAAACACGTAAGATTAAACACATTTTACTATATTGACCTGATAAACACTGCTTCCCTTCAGACCCTTGGAGGTTGAGCTTTGATTTGTGTGACAAAATCACATTACTTCAATCCAGTCAACACTCTCTCTGGCGCAGTTGGACCTCATCTTCTTCATCTCGTTGGCGAGAGAAGCTTCTTTCTTGGCCAACGTGCTAGAAGACAGGTTAAACACAAGTAAAACCAGATGGCTTTCATGTTGATAGTGACCCCTGAAGTCTTCTGCCATGCTCTTTTGAGATCTATGAATAACAGTCGACGATTGTGCAGACTTACGCATTTCAGAACACAATCATCAGCTGCTGTGGAACCTTTCTTCTTACTCCTTACAAACCCTTAGCCGTGGTAGAATCACGTGCCAATTTGGATATTTTAAGCTATATGCTTGAGAAGAAAAATCTCAAATGAAACATGTGAACAACTTAACTGTCTTATTATTGAGGTCGAGTTTACTGCCAATATCACAGCAACTACGAGAAAAACAACAACAACAAAACATTTATCTTATACTTGAACTTTAGATGCAAGAATTAAATTTTATGATTAAAACTAATATGAATAAAGACAAATCCTAACGTTTAAGTCCAGGCAAAAAATAAATGTGATGCTGTAAAGTTTAGTAATTGACGCTTTTGTTTGACTTAGCCTGAGTTACACGAATAAAACTGGACACTTTTTTGCGTAGTCACTATCTTCTATTCATGACTCAACAGACATAGCTCACAAGCATAAATGTCATTTATTAAAGAGAGAGGTGAAGCATAAGTTCTTAAAAATTCGATTACGTTATAAACTATAGCCAATGTTTTTCAAAAATCACAATATTTAACTTTTATCACGACATTAAAAACCTCTAGAAAAACTTTCGAGAAACTCTATAAATTACTTCTCATATTATATATTTTAAAGCTAATCCTGATTTTGCCTGAATGAAAGTGAATCGGATTCTGTAAAAAAACAAAACATGGCCTTATATTCATAAACAAAACAAAGGCCAGGCTGCTTAGCGTGTACATGTCACCCACGTGACTGAATATATCACTCTCGCTTCCGTGAAGGATAGAGTTTGCCCTTAAATGATCATCTAACTAGCTAGAAGAAAATATCACTGTTTATTTTGGACATCTAAAGTTTACAGATAACTTTTTGTGTGTGTGTGAAAAGTACGTTAAGTACGTTTGCTGACGCAGTTTTGTATATTCCCTTTACCATCTTTCTACGTCAGTAACTAAACGTGCTCAACAGCATGAAAAATTTAAAACATTCTACATCTTAATTAAAGGAATAGAAAACTAATGGCGTGTCTTCATATCACAAAATTATATCTTAACACTTTATTTGTTTGCTTTTTAAGCTTTCAATAAAACTTATAATTACTTCATTTATCTTTAAATGTACCAGTATCAACTCCAAAATATTGACTTTTAAATGTATTTCCTATCAAATATCGACTTTTTTACATAGCACATATACACTTAGAGTAATGCCTGCTTTAGTTTAAAAACGAACTTAGAGAAGGAAAGACGGTGTGCCCTGAAAACGGCAAGCATTGTTTTCAAGAATACTGCTATAACATTAGTTTCTTGTTTAAAACAGAAGACATATCTGTTTGTTTAATGTTTGTTTGTTTTGTTTGTTTTTTGAATTTCGCACAAAGCTACTCGAGGGCTATCTGTGCTAGCCGTCCCTAATTTAGCAATGTAAGACTAGAGGGAAGGCAGCTAGTCATCACCACCCACCGCCAACTCTTGGGCTACTCTTTTACCAATGAATAGTGGGATTGACAGTCACATTATAACGCCCCCACGGCTGGGAGGGCGAGCATGTTTAGCACGACGCGGGCTCGAACCCGCAATTTTTTTTTTGTATTTAGCATATTGTTCATTTTTATTTCAAATGAACAATGTCATACAACGGATTTTTATTATTGACTATTTATTTATATTACAAAAGCCACCAAGTTATAATTTAACGAAAGGGTGTATAACGTTGAAACTAAATAAGTACGAACAATTCTAAAGTAGCAACAGTGATAATATAGAATAACAAAACCTAGTTTATTGTATTAAACAAACCTCGTCGCCGTGGGAGCGTTATTATGTGACGGTCAATCCCACTATTCGTTGGTAAAAGAGTAGCCCAAGAGTTGGCGGTGGGTGGTGATGACTAGCTGCCTTCCCTCTAGTCTTACACTGCTAAATTAGGGACAGCTAGCACAGATAGCCCTCGAGTAGCTTTGTGCGAAATTCCAAAAAACAAACAAACAAACAACTTAAATAATGATTCAACCCTTAAGTTTTATTCAAACATACATAGACACATATATCCAAATCCGGTTTTTAGCGATATGGGCCCGAAATTTTGGCCCTCAAAGTTACTATTGAGACCATGAGCACTTGAATTTCTGGAAACAGTTCAAAAGAGACTACAATAATTGTTCTAGGGATTGAGAAGCTGTCATGTAAGAACAGGTCAAGGTCCTTAAAATGATTTGAGCTTGAGAAAACAAGGGTTAGAGAAGGATCTAATCGAAGTGTTCAACATTATAAAAGGAATATTTAGAATTGATGCATCATCTTTTTCCTTGCTTAATGGCAAAAGTGATAAAACTGTGAAAGACAAATATAAGATATATTAAGGTAGAATTCGTCTGCAAATTTTATTTTTTTCGAATAGGGTAGTAGTCAACGCGTGTAACAGATTGCTTTCAGGTGTGGTAAATACAAGATTGAGGGAATTCAAGAGAAGGCTTGATGAGTTCTTGAGAAGTCAGGGCTGGATATAAGTAGATGCGAGTTTGATGAAATAAATAGGAGAGCTGCTGTGGACCAAGGGGCGGGCCCCTTCCTGTCTCTCAAATGTTATGTGTAAAAAAATATTACTTCATGAAAATAACATATGAAAAGTCATTCGGACGAATTATTGAAATTTTTTAATCCCTTACTGAACCCCATCAGAAAATATTACATCACGAATAAAATAACAATAGTATACGGTATCAAAGCAGATAGAAACACGAGTTACTACTTATTATTTCAAACCGAAGAATGAAATATGAAAATGAAAAAAATAATGCGTGAGACAAATAATATTTTGATACGATAAGTTTAAATTCTTCACTAAACATTGGCGTAGAAAGCAAGGTGTACCACGTCTCACCCATACTTTTCAGTTGATCCCAGTAAAAATGCATGAAAATTACTTTCAGGAGAATATATAAAAGTTAGTTTTCGAACACAAGGGCTCTAAGACAAGCCGCATATTCCCTCGGTCAAATAAATCTTGTCCACAACTTTTAATTTTCCTCTTGCACTTCTGCTAAAGTAAGAAAAAAGTTAAATTTACTCATTAGAGTGTGATGAGAGAGATTGTCTAATATTAGTAGTTACTGACATTACAAACCATATAACATACAGTACTGTGCTTTAAGACATAAGAGCAACGTTTTCTCTCCATCATTTCTTTTTATTTCTAAACTCAAATTCTCAGTTCATAGTGGACGAAACCTAAAAGTTCGTAGATTAAAATACCTGAAGACGAATGTCGGAGTGAGTGAATTAAAAAGTAATGTTAGGGGGGCTCTTTATTGGGCCTTACAACACATGCTTATTACCTACGTTATGGCCAGATATTAATACCTGAACATATGATCCCCTTATGTTTTTTGAAAGCTCAAAAATCGACAGTATACGTGCTTTTAGATTTTTGCTCTTAATTAATATCGCCATCATACTGACCGCTGGGTGGTTAGACCGCTCGAATTGCATTCTAGGAGTCGCAGTTTCAAATTCCATTACCAAATGTGTTCGGCCTTTAAGCCATGGAGGCGTTATAAGTAATAGTCATCCCCACACACGTACCAGGAGGTCGAGACGATGTAAAGAAATTATACTTATCAGGCAGGCGGTAGTACTACTTGTGTAAGGACGGCTGAGATTTTTCATCAAATGGTATTTTAAATATCTGCTCAATAGATCATCAGAACTTCACAACACGTTACAGTGTTTCCTTTTACAACAACATTTATGTAATGACTGAGTCACAAGTTCTAGGAATGTCTGTAAATGTCATAGCAAAAGGTTTGGATTTCTTGTTCTTTCTTCCCTTTCGCCGTTTCGTTCTTATTGCATTATAATTCAAAAACCAAAACAATGGTGTCAGTCAATTTCACTGAGGTGTTATAGTTTAAACGAAGTATCTACTTTTATAACTATTATTGATAACTGGTGGTATTTTTTTTTAAAGTTAATTATAATATAAATGGTATTGTCATTATTCCTAGAAGTTAGCTTTCTTACAGACATTTGGTGTTCATTTAAAAAACTTAAGTACAGGGTGAAAAAGGAATTACTGGTCAATAATAAATACAAATGTCATCTCTACTATCTTGTTTCTATTGCTTTTGAAGGATTGATATTAGCAATCTTTACATTTACTTTTTTTTAAGTTTTTCTTTACTTGCATAGTTATAACGCAGTTATTTAGGGTCAGTGATGTCGAGAAAACCCACTTGTAGAAAAAATATGTAAAAACAGCTCGTTTTTACATATGTAGTTATTTAGGGTATTTAATGTTTTCTACATAGTCCACATTCTACTGATGAACCATGAGCATTTTTTGGCTTGAAATAGTACCATGCCATCAGACCCCTATATTATTAGCACTCTGATTGCACTTCTCCCACTATGTGTTGGCTTTTGATCTCCCAAATTAGAACCTTTCTATCAGATTTTCTGTGTACGGGTCTGAATCCACTATTTATTATAATAATCTGATAGTTGACAGTGGATGGTACTGACTAGCTGTCTGCTCTCCTATTTATCACTTTTAAATCAGGGACGACTAGCGCAATTAACCCTCGAGTAACTTTGCAAGAAATTGAACAAATAAACACACAGTCTTCACGCTTTGTTGTATTGCCATGCCGTTAGCCTTATAAAAAGAAGATATATGTTTTAAATTTCGCTTAATCACAGGATTGTCAAAGCCAAAACATCATATATTTTGCTTAAGTAACTTGTTACTATGTGGCCTAACGTGGGATGAAGGCTTTCTTTCCCTATAGGAGTTCGTATTGCCACTAATAACACTTGTGAGGTTTACTCCACGGTGATGTTTCAAAGGGTATTAGAATATACAACTAGAAGAAGCTACTAAGTCCAATCACGCTGCTGTTCCCACAGATCAATTGATGTTTCTATGGTAACGAGGTCGGTGTCTTAGTGTATGTCTTGTCAGGTGCGTGACACTTTGGCCACACAGAATGTATGCGAAAGGAAAAGACTCAACGGTACCATCTGATCCTCAGGCAAGAGAAAAGTAAGCTTTATAATACTTTAGATTTATGGCGTCACTTAAGATGTATTGTCAAACAATATTGACAGAATTTTTTAGTTATTCGGTTAATTTGGTTTATATATCAAATACACAAAATCGTTGCCAATTTACTAAAAGAAGTAGTCTTCGTTGATAATCATATTAACATTATCAACAAAACTATACTATTAATAAGTATCATGTATGTATAGCATATATTTATTTTTATGTTTATGTCTGAATTAATAAGATTATTTTTGCCGAAGTAAAATATTTGGTAAAGGGTTCCGGTTAATATGTCGCAAGTAACACAGACTAAGCCAGTTAGAGCTTAAAATTTTACGTCGAATAATAAACAAACTGCGTTTTCACTTTTAAGGTTTTAAGGAAGAACAACAAGCAGTAACTCCAGCGTGAGACATTTGGCATAGCACATTCCATATAAGGATAATAGGGGTGTAATTGATTATTTGTTTTTAACTTACTTTTTTTTTTGTTTCAGGTTAGCCCTGTATGTTTATGAATATTTATTACATGTAGGAGCCCAGAAAGCAGCCCAAACTTTCTTGTCTGAGGTAAGTTTTTCTTTAGTAGTTCGTACATGAATGGGGCGGTAGTATCGAGTGGTTACGTCCGGCATGACTGGTTCTTCCACGTGAACGATGATCGTTTACGATACACGCTGCAAGTTACCGGACATGTAACATTGTGATGAAAATTAGTCTTAACGATATTATTTTGAAGCATCCTATCGGCAGCAGAATTACTTGCATTTATAGATTTATATTGTTTTCAGAGCTTTTGCTACAAAATGTCAAGACTATATTAAGATTATACTTAATAAACTATCCAACGACAAAACTGAAATCTTTGATATTGTTATTTGTGTATTATTATTAAACGAAATAAACTGTTGTAATCCTTATTTACTTTTAACTTAAGTTTATCTTATCGTTATACTTTTCATTACAGCTGTTTATTACGTTAAACAAACCATGTATGTTATTCAATAAAATAAATAAACAAGACAACCTTTTTCTATAATTTTATAAAAATACGGAAATTCGAAAGCTTAATATTGTTTAATATTTTTAAGTCATTATATGTCGTTAATTTTACTTTCAATTATACTTTGCCTTAACCTACCGATATTATGTAGCACTATCTTTTCTATCGCTTGACATTAAAATTTGATTGTTTTCAGGCAGTATTAATCCCTATAAGTTGCAGTGGGTACTACTACTGGTAGTAATACTATGTTGTAAGGCAGTCGAAAGTTTCGAAACAGTGTATTGTTACACTACTTTTTTTTGACATACCACATTAAGTTAAAGGTATTTGTTATCAGGTTTATTTGAATACTGACATTACTATTTATTTTTGTTGTCTATATAAATATATCATAATCAAAGATAGTTTTAGAACCAAGTTACGTATGTATTGTAACATTTTGAGATATAGAAGTGTGTTAACAAATAAATGCCAATGTTTATCTTATATAAGTACAGTATATTTCGTTTTTTGAAACGATTAATAATTTAACCGTAACTAATTTTGGTAATAGATGCCACCGTTTTCAAAGTGGCAGTTTTGTTTTGTACCTTTATTTATGCAAGTTAATGAGATGCAGCTAATTAAAATAAAGGTAATGTACTTTCGTAAAGATGTAGATAGGTTATGATATAAGACTAATAAGATGATGTACCTTTAACTTCATTGTCTGACCTGTTTGACTGGCAATATTATATTTACTGCTGTTTGTTTCTAGATAAGATGGGAAAAAAACATAACCTTAGGAGAACCTCCAGGGTTTTTACATTCATGGTGGTGGTAAGTAAATATCCATTTATTATCTATGAAAAAAAACTGAAAAGCTCTTAAAATTAAGTATGTTTATTCCAGTATATTAAGAAATTCATGAAAAAGAAATTTAATACCTGCAGAATAATTATTTGTTTTAGTTACATTTATATAAATAACATAAAATTAATTAGTTTTATATTTTTAAGATCATTTTTATGTAAGAGTGATGATAACTTGTAACAAACCAGCTGTAAGGTTTTATTAGATGTAAAGAGTGACATTTACTAAGGTAGGTTATGAATTATTAATATATAGTTGTTTGAATCGGTGCTTTACCATTTGCATCACCTAAAATCAAGCTGAAGATTATTTATATTAAATATTAACTTATAATATTCTATTGTACATCTAACTGAAGATTGTATGTAGCATTTTAAATCATGTCATGATGTTGAATCATAACATCTGTTGATTTACAGCCTCTTCCATAAAGAATGTCTGGAAGAAGTTAAAAAGTTAAAGATGAATTATTTCCACAACATTAAGTATTTTTTCTTATCTGTTACATTTCATCTTAGTTTTTTTCTTGATGTTTGTACACAATGTTTCAGGTAAGTATTATATTTAAAAATAAAGTATCTGTAATAGAGAAAAATCTGCTTTGTTTATGTGCATAGATATGTGCTAATGATAATAATGAAATGCTGTTTACTTTAATTATTAAAGTTACTGTTATTTTATCCAATATCTTAAGTCAAAATCAAAACCACTGATAATCACTGTCATAATGACCAATGTAAAAACTGCTGATATTTGTGTATGTCATGAAAGTTGTCAGAATTTTGTCACACACAGTCTGTAGCTTGACATTAATAGATAGAATGTAAGTGTTGATTCTATGTTGCCACAAAATTTTGTTTTTTTTTCAGAAGCAAAATATTCATATAAAGGATCTTTTTCACAAACGTTTTGTATTTAGGTTATTTTAATAATTAAGATATCAGAATATATATCACTACATTTAAAAGTTAAGCCAACATATTGATATTCTTCCAGTCATTAACTGTTAAAAACAATAATTCAGCTGTCTCTGTTACAGAAAAAAAACATTTATTTAGAAAATCAATAAAAGGTTTATAATACTCATATCTGCCATCACTACTCAAAGCTTACTCTGAGGGTTCTTTGACTTGACAACGTGAATAATAGCTTTTATTATGAAATTACAAGGATGTTCTCTGTGCTGTTTAGGTAAAGAAAAATGTGAATGTATTAGTTGTTGTCTAAGACATCCATCAATGTATAACCATGCATTTTAACAATTGGGGCTGAAACTGTGAAACAGGTGTTGGATGTTTCTTTCACATATGCACTTTATGTATAATAATTTTAGTATTGTCAGTGTCACACTTGTTTATTTATAATCTGTAGTAGAAGTGGAAGTTAATTTTCCAGAATTTAAAGTTATATATTTTGAAGTATCATTATATCTTTTTAGTAATCTGAAGCCAATTATGTTTTAAATTTTTGCTAGAAATATTGCTCATTCTGTTGTCATTACTTTCTTATTAATTTTCTTCCAAATTTAATGCAAAATATTTTTGATTCACTTAGCTCTCTTGAATAGCAAAATTAAATTACATGTTTGATATATATTTAATTTTTCACTTACATAATAATTAAGTTTTATTTGAGATGTTCAAGTATTGCCAGTTTTCAGCTAATTTAAGAATCTTTCAATTTTTTGTTATGAATAGTCATCAAACATTTGAACTCCACTCCCTCTGTTAAATCATTGATTTGTCCCATCACTACAAAAGAAAAATGTACAATAAAAGAAGATTATCATATTGATTCCTATGTTGGTTGGAGCCTCTATTACATGTCCTCTATTGTTGTAGTACTTTTTGGTCTTTATTTTATAGATGGTTCTTCTGAATGTTGAAGAAACACAGTATCCAGATTATAGTATATAATTTCCTTGTACTGAATATCATTTGTTTCTGATGCTGCTGTGCAGATTTACTGCTACATGCTTTTGTTATAAACAGTTTGTAGCTGCTGTAATAAATTATTTCTGTCTGCAAAGGCTTGAAAATTTCACTCTAGTTTCTGCAACTGTTTAGAGACTATTGGTGTTCTTATCATATTCACAAACCAATATATGCAAGAACCGGTTGTTTTTGTTCATGATTGTGTATTTAAAAACAACAGCTCAACCACGAAGCGGTAGGCCACACAAACTCACAAAATGGGACCACTGAGTGGTGAAGTGCATAGCACTTAAAAATCGTCTGTTCACAGTTACAACATTTGCTACTGAGTTTCAAACTACCTCTGGAAGCAACATCAGTGCAAGAACTGTTTGTTGGGAGCTTGATGAAATGAATTTCCATGGCCAAGCAGCTGCACACAAGCCTAAGATCACCATGCACAATGCCAAAAGTCTGCTGGAGTGGTGTAAAGCACACCACCATTGGACTCTGGAGTGATGGTGTGGGGTTGTGTTTTCATGGTTTGGGCTAGGCTCTTTAGTTCCATCTTAATGCTACAGCATACAATGACATTCTAGAGAACTGTGTGCTTCCAACTTTGTGGCAACAGTTTAGGGAAATCCCCTTTTTTGTTTCACCATAACATTGCACTCATGCACAAAGTGTGGTCAATAAAGACATGGTTTGCCAAGGCTGGTGTGTAAAACTTGACTAGCCTGCACAGAGCCCTGTCCTCAACCCCGTCGAACACCTTTGGGATGAATTGGAACATCGATTGCAAGCCAGATCTTCTCGCCCGATATCAGTGCTAGACCTCACTAATGTTCTTGTGGCTGAATGGGAGTGAATCCCTACAGCCATGTTCCAAAATCTAGTTAAAAGCCTTCCCAGAAGAATGGAGGCTGTTATAACAGTAAATAAGGGACCAACTCCATATTAATGCCCACAGTTTTGGAATGAAATGTTCAACAAGCACATATGGGTGTGTGCACATAGTTTGGGCCATGTAATGTATGTTTGTAGTGATAGAAAGTTGGATGGGTTAGTATGTCACTATAAAAAATATCATAACAGTTAGATGTTGAGAGCAGTGTTCAAATTGTAATCTTGTAATAAATTGTAATTATCTTAATTATTACTCTCAGAATCAAGTTTGGATTATCTACCTGTTCTAGGCACTAATCTGATGTGCTGAAATTTGTTTTTGCATATAAGTAACAAACAGTAAGTTTGTGTGATATTATACTTTGAGTATATTATAACATCCTTTTTTTTCCACTTTAATTTCACTTTTATGCATAGATTGCTATAAATCAATGTTTGTTCACTGTAGGCTTTTTTAGCATATTCTAGAATTGAAAGGAACTGCTTTGCTGAAGAAAGCCAACTTGCTGAGATGTGTTTGAAGGATATTTCTCTCCCTCTTGAAATATTATATAGCTGTTACCATCTACTAGTATTTGTAATGTAATACAAGCACAAACTTTTGTTGCTCAGAGTATAAAAGTTGTAGCCATATCAAAAATTAAACTATGATCCATGTATACATGCACAAATACCATAATAACAACACAAATCAAGTTTGTCACTATTCGTTGTTAAAATAAGTTATTGTTTTATATATATGTGGTGATGTAATTTTTTTTATATCTTTTGCTTGAGAGTTTTTGTTGTAGTGAAAGGTGTATTTCAATTGACTGAAGTAATAAAAACTACTCATTACATATCATTAGTCTTAAGAAATTTATTATAATAAAGTGTATCTTCCATGTTTGGATTTTTGAGCTTTAATTTTTAGTTCATAGTATGGGACAAAACATCTTTTGTCTTCATTTGAATGTTGCAGAATGAAAAAAATAAGAAAAATTTCCTTTTGACACAGGTAAAATGTGTGCTTCATAACTGCACATATACATAGATCATTGTTGATTGGCTCTAAGGTTATAAAGAGGATGGTTCATCTTGTGTTTTGCTTGCATACCTGCTTATTTTATAAATTTCTTTAACTGGTATGTTGCCCTTGATTTGTTAAGGAAATCTATAACAATTTGGTTCCATCAGCTTTCATTAGGGATACCTGAGAATATTATCGAGAACTTATTCAAGTTTTTATTGTTTTATTTGTAGTTTCCAATATTTGTTACAGTTCTAGAGTTTAAAGTATTTAAGTCTTATTTATAATCAAACTCTGGGCAGGAGCTTGTTAGAACAGAAAAACTTGTTTTCATTGTGTTCTTAAATTGTTCTCAAGTATTTTAAAGTTTGCACAGCCATTATCTTAATAAATGCCAGTATTAGAATATACTTAATAACAATTTTAATAGATTCAGGCTTTAAATATAAGACTTTCAGAATTTTATTTCAGAGAAAAATAACATATTTTATCATTATTTCTCCATGGTGATGTGTTTGATATAATAGTCATGCAGGCCCAGTACAGATACACCTAATTCTAATGTCTTTTCTGTAATTTTTTAAAATAAGTATTTGCCATCCAGTTGTACAAAAGTGGAATATGTTTGAATAGTTTTGCAGCTAATATCTAATGTTTCCTTAGATATGTATGTCTGGAGAATTGCCTTATATTTTCATAAACATCAATATTTATTTCCCTTCTCATAGTGTCTTTTGGGATCTTTATTGTGCAGCACCAGAAAGGCGAGAAACATGTGAACATTCAACTGAAGGAAAAGCATTTCATGACTATGTAGGTTACTATTGTTTTAAAGGTTTAAGATCAGTAATATATCTGATAGTTGTGTAGTTCAACATTTGAGTCAAGACTGTGGCTAAGATAACATGGCAGTAAGAAAAGCAATAGAATTTTCTTTGACATATTATTTAGGCAGAGTATTCATGATGAGTTCAGTGGAATGGATGGCAACTGCTTCTTGAAGAAAAAAACAAGATTGAGAACAGACGTCTTTTGAAAACATCATCCTCTATACTTGTGTTTTGTCTACAACAAGCAGTTACTATCCATTATAGCATACTCAGCAATAACTTTGTTCTGAAGGTCAGTAAAATAAAAAATTATATTTTTACATGTTTTATAATTATAAGTTTAACTTAGGGTTTATGTTGTGAACAAAACTTTTATGAAATAGATATTTAATTCAGAAGAGTACTTTAAAGTAAAATGTTTGTATTTAATTAAAATTATTCAGTATTGGAGTTGGTGTTTTGTTGTTTGTTTGTTTTTAATTGAAGTGGATAAAAAAGTTCTAATGTTAAAATTTAAAACAAAAGTAATTTTTAGAACAATTAAATCTAAACTGTTATCAAATTAAATGTCAATTGAATTATCAGTGCACAAAAGTTTTGTGAGAAATTTTGGATTTAAGCTTTTGGTACCTTTAGTTGTTACTATAGATTTACTACTAACTAATTTAGCATCTTTCTTAAATACTGATATTTTTACAATACTTCATGGAGGTTTTATGCAAGTAGTTAAGTAGCCTTGTGAAAGGATGCAAGTGGTCTTAAACATGCATTCATTTTCACCTCAGGCTAAGTTACATACAAAGTTGGGCATTCCACAGAGCTTATAACTTGATTGGGTATGCTTGCTTCTATGTCATTGTACCTGTGAGATGAGGATTACATTGATGCCACCTGTGATCTCCTCCTGCATCCAGCTTTTGTACAGTAGAGCCAAGGCAAGCATACAATATACAAAATCATACTACATAACTAAAGTACCTCCTCCCACAGCTTTAGTCTGTTCAGTAGAGTCAAGGTGAGCAAGCAAGGTATGGTCTGAACACACCCTGATATCAATAAATATACTTAACAGCCAGTTGGGCATGTGCAAGGAGTTGGACAGTCATATACTCATTTCATCCATCCAAGCAACACATGAAGTTCACTTGCCTCTATTCTACCCTTCTGTTATGGACAAAGAGTACATCCTAGTCAAGACAGGCTTATGGAGTCCTTGGCATTGGATGTCACATTCCTTGGGCTCCCTTTCAGGCATTTTCTGAAGAAGGCTCATCTAGGTAACATTTGGCACTGGTATGAGATTCTAGCTTAATATACGGATTTCTGCACACATTCCTTCCTGTTCTCCCAACTTCTGATGCACACTTTTATCTTCCCTTGTCAATAAATAAAGTTACCATGCATGGAGGCTGCATTGCCTTATTATTGGTGGTGGGGTTTTGTTACATGATAAGATCATTTTCCATCAGCACAATTCACATTTAAACATGTGAAATTAGGTGGGAACTGCCTCAAGTCTAGTAGTATTCAAATATCTTTGGCAGATGTGCAAGGAAGATACCTTTTCTGGTATCTATTTGAAATACCTTTTCAGATTAAGAAAATGTTAACACTCATTGAAAAAATACAGGTTGAACACCTGTGGTCATAAGTACAGTTATGCAATTGACTCAATTACTTTTGAGCATCAGTTGCTTGATTTGTGTGAGATATTAGTAATTAGCTAATCCAAATTAGTGTTGTTTTTATTCCAACTATCAAAGTAAGTTGATGGAGAAACCACTGTTCAATCAAAATTCACCTTTACTTTAAATACATAAAGAAAGTTGATGGTAAATATAGTTGCATGCTGTGTAAATTCTGCATTTTCCCTGGACAGTGATTAACAATGGAAGCAGCCTTTTAAATCTTTCAAGAATGTGGTTTTTTATCTTTAAAAACTACATTATTTAATCAAACATAGTTTAAGAAACATGTAAATAGTCTTTTACATAAATCTGACCTTTTTTAAAGGTAAAATATAGTTGGTAAATATAATATATAATATGGTAAATATAGTTACATGCTGTGTAAATTCTGCATTTTCCCTGGACAATGATTAACAATGGAAGCAGCCTTTTCAAATCTTTCAAGAATGTGGTTTTTTATTTTTAAAAACTACATTATTTAATCAAACATAGTTTAAGAAACATGTAAATAGTCTTTTACATAAATCTGACCTTTTTTAAAGAATGTCTTTGCTTTCATGACAGTTTGTTTTGCCATCTATCAGTCAAACAGTGGTCTACCAACACCCTTTGACAACACCCTTGTGAACTTGAATGATGACTTGACATCATAATTTATGTAATATGTTATATGTTTTTGAAGACTTAATGATTTTGTTGAATAACCTTAAACTAAATAAAACATGCTTTAAATGAACAGTTAGTTCATTTAAAACTTACTGCCCCTTGTCTTTTGTTATTAAAATAATTCATAACTTTATCCGTTTATGTTATAATATTAGTAATTGTTGCAGACCTTTGGTTCAGAGACTTGAGCGCCTTATATTGAATTTGTATGAATGAGTTACCATTGTCTTCAAAAGAATGGTTTGTTTGTTGAATTTTTACAAAGCTACTCAATAATTATGTATGTAAAAAAATGGCTGGTTTGGATTGAGAAAATTTTTATATAGAGGAGCAAACAACGTTTTGACCTTCTTTGGTCATCATCAGGCTTGCAAAGAAAGAAAGAGTGTTAATTTTGTTAATTGATTTTACTTTTTGTCTAGGTGTGTGTGTATAATGTTTTCTTTGGTTTGTGGTGGAAATTTATTGATGTTGATGAAGTATTGTTTTATTTTGTCTAATTCATCATTAATTTTATCTGGTGAGCATAGTTTTATGGCTGTGTTTCTTTGGTTTCTTAGTATGTTGAGTTTTTGTTTTGTTTCATGTGCTGAGTCCCAAGGAATGTATAGTCCAGTATGGGTGATTTTTCGGTGGATTTCTGTTTTGAATTGTGTGTCGGTTCTTGTAATTTTGAGGCTAAGAAATGATACTTGATTGCTTTCTTCCTGTTCACATGTGAAGTTAATGTTGGAATGATTAGAGTTAATGTGATTGAAAAAATTAAGTGTGTATTCTCTAGATATGAATCCTGCAATTGTGTCATCTACATATCTGTACCGGTTTAGTGGTTGATGTAATGCTGTGTTAATTGCTTGTGTTTCAACTTGTGTCATACAAATATTGGCTAGAACTGATGATACTGGGTTGCTCATGCTTAGGCCATTTGTTTGTATATAGTTGTGGTTGTTGAACATGAAGTTTGTCTTCATCGTGGTGAATTCTATGAGGGTTGCTAATTGGTTGCTGGGAATGTCTATAGATGGGTTAGGGTCTCAGATATAGAGTTCTAAGGCTATCTTGCAGGCTTCAGCTGTTGGAACTTCTGTAAAGAGGGATATAACATCAAAACTGGCTATTAAGGCTTTATGATTAAGTTGATTAAGATTAGACTTGAAATTAAAATAGTCTTTGATGAATGAGCTGGCTGATGATACATATTTGGAAAATGCCCATGTTATGTATTTACCAAGATTGTAATTAAATGATTTATATGTGGACATTATTGGTCGTAATGAACAATTCTGGTTTATGAGGTTTGGGGATGCCGTATATTTGTGGTGTGCATGAGTCGGTCTTGTGTAGGTAGGAGTAAAGTGTTTTTGAAATTGTGTTGACTTTTTTCATTTTTATTAGTATTTTGTTTAGTTGCATTTGTGTGTATTTGACTGAAGAAGGTTGAAATGTTGTTCGCTCTTCTATATAAAAATTTTCTCAACCCAAACCAGTTGTTTTTACATATATATTTTTCTCTACAAGTGGGTTTTCTTGTCATCACTGATTAATATTTCATCACTCAATAATTAGTAGAGCCAGCCATTCTTAATTTTGAAATGATAGACAAGAAGGAAGGCAGTTAACTGACATCACCTCTTGCAAACGTTTGGCAACAGATCTTTTAGAACTTTGTCAGATTATTTTAGAACAGATCTAAATGTAGATAGTAGTGAGTGGCATGGTATGTTGAATGCTGCACTGTTTAAAATTAGATGTTTGTGATGTCAATCTGCTAAGTCTATAGTTTTGTACAAATTAGTAACTCAAATTACTAATACTGACAAACTAGAATATAAGAGAAGAACCTCATCATTTTATTTTGCTGAGATATGACTTATGAACTGAATCAAACATGGTGACCCCCCTCATGTCTTTCCATTTTTTGATACAGTCCCTTATATACTCTTACTACACTATATGACATGTGAATAACTAATCAGCAGCTCAGAATGTCCCTAGAGTAGATTCCACGTCATTTTAATCTTTGAAAAGGCTTCTACATTCTCTTGAATCAAGTTCTCAAGGAGGTAGGCTATAAAATCTAAAAATATCTTAGTTACTATGCCTAAAAATTGTAGTGTAATTCTGTGGTATCAGTGTAGTTATTTATGATTTTTGGTTATTCAGCTATATATATATAAAACCTAAAAACAAATTTTGTTTGATATCCTCCACTTGTGAAATTTTAAAATGCTTAGCAACCTGTGTCCAGCAACAATCAAGTACATGAGTGTATTCATGTACCTTCAAGTTTGAAAGTCTGAGTGTTGGGCTGCAGTCAACTATATTTAGTAGCCACAAGAAAGCAAAGACCTGTTATTGTTTTTTAAATAATTTTAATGTGTTTTCTTTTTAGGGGTTTATCAACTCTGGGTATGCAGTTAATGGGATGACACATGTAAGTTATTGCATTTTACCTTAATAAAGTGCATATATTCTCATTATTACTGTGTGTGTGTGTAAATATATACATGTGTATGTTTGTTATTAATATTTATGACATAAAATACATTGTACATTTAACATTTAACCCTCTCCCTTTTAAAACCTTGCATTAGACAGTAAGTATCGACAAAAGGTAATGATTGTCAACTTTGTTGTGTAAACGAATATCCTAAAATCTATCACCAGAATTTATTGATCATAAAATTTTGTATATATAATAATATAAGACCTAAGTATATTAGTTGAAAACATTATTTTTAGTACTTTTGTCAGAACAAGGTAGACATATTATGCAAGACTAGTGTTAAAGATAAATCAGACAGCAACAGGTTTTTAGAAAATATAATATTAAACAAATATTCTACACCTTTTAAAACTTCCACTGTCAGAACCAATATAGTTTCTTAGAGTTCACTTACTTGGCGTTTGTTATGATCTTTGCGAGTTAAATTTGTGTATATTATGTGTATGTACCAGGTATTTTTTCCCAGCAACTTACCACATTAACAAAAATTATTTATCAATTGTCCTATTAAATATACAGGTTTTCAAGTGCTATAAAACCAGCTACTGGATGACAAAGCTCAACTTTCATTAAGCTTGTAGTGATAGTGGTATTGGGTCTCTGATAAGAAAACATAATCCTCTCCTTCCTTTCTCCATTGCATTTTATGTATAATTACATTTATTTTTCCAAAACATATCATCTGCTGACACTATGGTTATTTCTTGATCTCCAGGGTTTCCAGTCATTTATACCCCATGAAATTTGTCTTAAGGATTCTAATTTGCAAATTTCTGCACCAACTTCAATGTGCCCATAATCTTGATACTATATATAAGCACCTCATTCTGATAATGTAATCACTTTTTCTTGACAAAGCATTTGGCATGGGTTTCTATCAACAAGAGTGTTGTGATTATTTACAAAATATTTTGTGAACTTGAATGTGGTTAATGTTTCGATGGGTATGTGTTTGTTTATGTGTATAGATTACTTAATCAAAAATAAAACAAAAAAAAAACTGTTACCGATGGACCTGAATTCCTGAGTTATGTTTTTACTACAGAGGTCAACCAGACCTCTTCTCTTCTGCTACCTGTCAACAGCCAGAGGAGTCAATTCCTGTTGAAGCTGTCAGTGATATGATCCATTACAGGATGGAGACATGTGGACCCAAGGGCATCTTTTTGGGGGTTCTGAGGTGGCTTTTGCAAATGATTCAAAAATGCCTAATGAGAATTAAACTACAACAGAATGGCATCCCATCTAAGGGATATGTGTTGCAGGAAACTGGAGCTTAGTCATAACCTTATTTGCATTATAGAGGCATGACAAGGTTTAAATTATTTACTTAATTATATATATGTATATAATGGCAAAAAATGATTTCATACTCTTTAATATGATGAATAAACCTCAATGTTTCTCAATGCATGGAGTATAAAAATCAAGTATCTTTAAGTTATCTGACATTTTTTCTTGGGAAAGGACCATATTATTTGTCATGCTGAATTTTAATTTGCAAGAAATGGTTTATTGCAAAATTACTATATAAATGTTGTAGGTGTTTGAATGATAACTTGAGGGATTTCATTCTGTCTTAAAATGAAGTCAGTTTCTGTAAAAAGAATATATTTGGTAAGAATGACATTTAATAAAAATGGAGATACTGCTGATGGGGAAGATGCTCTTATTTGTTAATGAATCCAAATGGAAAAAAATATCATCTACAAATATGATAACTGAGAGTAAACAGTGTAACATAAAACAAAGATTAAAGGGCAAATATTTTTTAACCCAAGATGATCCTTCCCTGGGAGCTGATGATAGTAAAATATAAAAGGAAATCACTAAAACTAATGAGCAAGTATCTGATGCATATTTTTCTAAAGAAACTGAAAAATTACTTACTTTAAAAAACAGTTTGAAAAAAAATATTTTAAAATATTAGTTATTTCATTGCTGAGACATTATCTTGTTTACAAATACATCAGTTAATAAACAAGTACAAAAATGTACAAAATTAACAGACAGCTTTTAAACTCTCCAGTCATTGAGAAAAAATCAAAATGCTTACTGATTTGATTTGTTGATAAAATTTGTATTATTCTAAAGAATAAAAAAACAGCTGACAATATCAAACTGTGTTAAATGTGCATGTGTTTGAATGATATGTTCCAAACTTCCACTGTGTAGCTGGCTTCTTCCTCTATACTTTTATGTTCACCATCTACCCAGAATATGTCCTCTTTAGAATTGACATGAAATAAAACAAAACCTTGATGGCTATGAGTATGCCTTGACTTTCATAGAATGGCCTTTTCTGACACCTGTTGAGTTGTGATGCAATCAGACTGTTTATGGAGTTTTGTCCAAGATAAATATTGCATGTATGAATGTTTTTACTGATGTAGGACTGGTCCCGAGGATAACCCAAAATAGTTTTACCCTGTCATTATTTCCCAGTAGTGGTTTGCCTATTTAAGGTTGCCATTTTGTACAACATACTTTCAATTGATATGTCATAAAATTTGGATAGCATTGCATGTGTGAAGGTTATTTCAGATGTCAAATTGGCCTAATTTTCAGGGTGTACCACCTGTGTAGTTCAAAACGATAATTTGTAATTTACATACCTTTTTTTTTAGTCTATTAATAACAGCAGGCATAAAATTATTAAATCAGTAAGTTGCCAGTTTTGATTGCTGTAGCTATAAATAATAAGTTTTATTTTGATTAATTATGTGCAAGAACAGATATAACTGTTCTTACTATAGAACCCTGTTCATGTTACTGGATAATATACACTTATGTCATTTTCAGATGTGATCATTTGTGTTAAGTATCTCAAAACGTTTTGACATATAACCTGTCATGATTTTATCTGAAAATGGAAGATTTTATTTTTATTTTGGAATTAATCCAAATACAACTGTTGGAAAGTGAAAGACCTAACTGAGAAATTACTTTCAAATAGAACCTACAAATTGGAGTTATTTTTCTAGTGAAAGTGATGATTCATTAATTTCTAAAATAGTATTATTACTAACTGTAGTTTAGATTCTTCCAGAATTTTATCACAGTCAATGTTAGTTTGTTAATTTCCAGGAAATATATTGTTTAGTAAAGATTTTGTTCTTTCCAAAAATGTACAGCATCAAATATAGTGTTTGTTTCAGATATTTTCACAATAATTATTTTTGATTTTGAACTAATAGACTAAAAAGAAAACAGCTGTTCAACAGTATCCACTACCATCTCCTATCATGCACCCCAATCCACAAAGTGTGAGACATATCTCTTTGGTAGCGAGTCACAAACTATGAATGTTAAGTTTTACAGCCCATACATATTAAATGGTAGATCATGCCTGGTCAACATGAAATATATTGATTAATATTTAGTGGAAGAGTAATAGTAATTCAGTCAGTTGCAAAAACTGATGCATTAGTGATCCAATCTTCACCAACTGGTCATGCTTAGAAACTGAACTGATTTTTAGTAGACAGACAGGATTTATTAGCATGTACTTGATGTGTCATTTTCTTCAGTCTTTCTAACCTGATTTGAAGGCAGACAAGCTTGTCAATTCATAAGTAATTCCTTTTTTTTTTTCAGTGATTAGTATTGATTACAATGTTTAAATCTCCAAAATGCAATTTTTTAATAAAATAAAATATTAAGCACTAGTCAGTCTGCTATATAGAATTGGCTTCATTGGTTTATAAAGGAATATGTAGTTCAAATATGTATATATAATAAATAAACAAAAATGTAAATTTTATCAATAACTAGTATACCCTTCAATACTTCCTGGTATTGCCTTTACATGCTCCTGATAAACATCTCCAAGTTTGTTTATAGTATTCAGGCTCATTTCCCAATTTATGAAGACTGGCAAGCAGAACAGGATGTGTTGAAAGAGTTTATTTATGAGAATTCCAGTAATTCTTGATCAAGTTGTTTTGTCCATTCAAGAAAACCAGTCCATGTGGTTTTGATGAAATAATTCTTTTTTCACTCTTATACTTGTATAATTAAGTATATCTTTAACAACTGATTAATTAATTATCATTACATCACCAAGCACAATTACAAACATCATCACACCAGCCATTCATGCTGGGTTGTCTTATGCAATCTTAATAAAATTATAACAATTTTTTTAACATAAATAAGCATTATAACACTAAAAACATGGTTTTGATACCCATGGGAACATCCAGATAGTCCATTGCATAGTTTGTATTTAGCAATAAACAAACATAAATATAAATAAAGAATAAATAGTCTCTCAAAAAATAGTTATTATTTTAATTAGTCAAGAAAAATCAATTAAATAATAATAATATAGCAAATATTTAGATACATGTATGTGTGTTTATAGTTTTATTATACAGTTCCACATAATATAAAATTTGCTTTATTTCACAGTCTTACTTACAAGTTTTTACCCATCTGTGTGACTTATTGTAAATTAAAATCTGGATATTATGCCTCGTGACAACAATTATACAACAGGAAGAAACAAATAAAAGTTTCTTAATATTTGTTTTAAGGGTTTTAGAAGTGGATTTTTTTGTGATTAATGTATTTTAGTTTATTTTTTGCATCACATTGCTTCATTGGTTTTTTATACAATTATTCTGCAAATTATTATTAAATGGTGAAGAAATGTTTCTCTTTGTTCTGCATTTGATTAAGGTTTAAACACTAAATGATTCACAACTCACTTTACATGTGTATTTCCACCAGGGTTGTAAATTTCACTCAATTAGTTTCATGCCAAGATAATATAATTTCACACCACAAGATTAGTTTTGATATTATTATTGTTCAAATTGCATTAAATTATGCTTGTCTGCATTCAGTTACACTGTTCATAAAATCCAAAATTTGTGTTAGTAAGTTTTCAGGTTTAAACACTAAAATTTAGGGCTCTGTTTCCCACAGTGAATAGAGCACAAATATTCTATTGTGCAAAAATCAACTAATTATCTTAGTTTTAACACTGCAAGTATGTGGAATGCTCTTATTAATATAGGATTTTTAAAAAATACATTTAATCTGTTTCAGTGTAGTTTTGACATAAAACCATGTGTAGTTGCCTTTGTATCTTTATTGTTCTATAGCAGATAGTATCTGTTTTTCCCACAGTTTCTGCAACTTTGCATATTATGTAGAAAAATCAAGTAGCAATGTTGGTACCTATTATATAATTGTTCTCTTGAGGCATAACTTCCAGGTCTAATGCACAAGAAGTTGCATAAATGGTGAAAGCTTGTATATAAGATTTAGTGTCTTACTAAGTGTGCATACTGGGGTCTCTGTGTTGGTTTCTTTGTACTTTGTGATATACTTGTGTAGAAATTAATTTTAGAATGCCATAAATACATGGAAGGTATTATTTTGTGAAAATGTAACAGAATAAATTAATTATTAAAACTTTGAACTAGATGTATAATACTATTTTCTTTTTTTTGTTAATTGTTTGCAAGTAAAAAAATTGTGTAATTAGGCACCAGTTTTACATTTTTGCTAAGAATACATTTGCATGCAATTTTGAAGTTCCCATAGAACTAGAATAAGAATTACTTTTTTCCAAGTATTGCTAAATAAACAATTAAATTATGATCCTTAAAATCACATTTCACTAAGTACTTAATTAACTGTTACTTCATCAAGAGTAGTCCGCTAATGAGACTGCTGTACGTCTTCAGATTTACAGTGCTAAAATTAGGATTTTATTGCCTTTGGTGGACACAGCAGATACCCCATTTTGTGGCTTTGCTGTAAGAAAATGTACACACAGTTAAGATTTTGAAAGAAGTTTGAACCATGAGCTTGATTCTGGTCCTGCTGCTCCACCAGTTTGGTTAATGAATTTTATTTTGTTTATAATCTTTTGGGATTTTAACTATCTGAATGGAGAATATGACTTAAATCAACACCAGTTTATGACTGTTTGTATAGTTTTAAATAAGTATATGTTTTAGAAAGCTACTACTGCCATAGAGCTATAACAATTAACATCTTTTTGGACAATGAAAGTAGATGTTTGTAGTGTTCATACAATATTTTCAAAAGTATTATGCACCTTATAATTAGATAGTGAACATAAAGACAGGTTAACTATCATGTATAGAAGTACACATATAATCATCTATTTATACCTCTTTCCTTAGCTAGACTTTAGCATTTTTCATTCAATGATTAATGTACATTTGTTTTATCCCTGCAATATAAACATTAATAATTCATTGAAGTTTTTCTGAAATCATATTTTTACAATCTAGTGTTATTTCTAATGTCATTCTGTACTCTTTATTATCAAAATAAATCACTGCTATTACTCTTCTTGGAAAAATATTGTTGTAGATGGGCACATTCAGCATGTAACATTATTGTAGCTATTACTAATAGTACAGAGTGAGATATAGAGTTTGTTGTGATAAACAGTTTTAGCTTTGCATTATTAAAACTGTTACAAATGTGTATTTCACTGCTTATCTTTCTTGTATTGCGTATAAGTTCAAAATAAGAAATTGATGAAATAATTAAAATTTCAACAGGATATATTTTAATTTACAATGAATTTGCATACATAGTCATATTAAAGTATATTTCCATATTTATATCTTATACATACTACATTTTAAAAACCTTTTGTTCATTTAGAAATGAACTAATATCACAAACATTTTCAATGAGGTTTTTTTTTCTCTCCAGTTTGCTCCCTGGTGGCTCAGTGGTAAGTTTTAGAGCTTATAATGCTAATAATTTGGTTTCATATCAACACTAGACAGAGCACAGTTACAACCCATTGTGCAACTTTGTGCTTAACAACCAACAACTTTCTCTGGTTGAAGAAAGAAACTGCTCAAAAGTTACTAAGTCTACCTGTGTGTTATGTTCTATTTTAAACTATGAAAGAGTAAATGACACTTTGTCACATAAAATCAGTTTTTCACAACCTAATGATGAGATTATCTTTCCCATTGCATTTAAACCTGTATGGTTGTAACTCATTATATACGACTGATGAATTTTCTACCTGTCAAACTTGTGGGAAATATGTTTATTCTGCAATGAAAGTAACTGTGATACATTTGAAGGGCATGATCATGTCTCGAGTGACCTAGGTCGAAGTAGAACAATCAAAGTTTGTATTTCTCTGTCTTGTTCTAAATCAAGTTGATTTAGTCAGCAGCAGATAAAAATATTAACCATGTTCTAGTTCATCAGGTTTATTTGATCAAGAAAACACATTTTAGCCCATGTTTTCAAGTACATTTTATTACCTGATAAGTGCTACAGTTATCATACACATACACACACACACACACACACACACACATAAAGAAAAAATAAGCAAACAAAATATTTGATGAAACAAGAATGTAGTTAACACAAGTCACTGCACAATTACTATAAGTTGTAGGACTAATTCTGAAGAAGTTAAGGAATTATAATGTGGAAAGGATTTTTTCTTTTGGCTTTGCTTTTTCTTTTTGTTATAAATATTTATTTCAATTGTTGTTGCTTTGAAAGCTCTGTATAGATATTAATGTGTTTCTGAATTGTTAAGGTACTTTAGTTTGTATGTGTGTGTGTGTACAGTATAATATATATGTAGTACCCATATGCCAACAGTGTACTGAAAGTTGTATATGTATTTGTGTGTGTGTGTAATGTAGAAGTATCATCTACCTCATGACCATATATTTTGCAGCAGTATGCTTGTGCATGTTCTTTCTGGTGAATAATTTACAAAGCAATATAATTAGTAAGTCAGCAGATGATTTTTATGCCCCAGAGCAGGACTAATTAATTTGCCCTTGTCCATCTGTTTGCCCTAACTTTGTGTATAGGATATCTCAAGAGTGGATGGATAGACATTGATGAAGCTCATGGAAAAGGTACTACATACAATTTTTTAGACCTGATTAACTATTGATGCTCATTAATCAGAGGTTAAGGACATAAGGTTACTGGTAGATGGAAACTTTTTTCCAGACTTCTGGATATAATATTTCCATACAGGATGAATGGATATTGACCAATTTTATATGATAGGTGCTACATATTAGTTCTAGATGTTCTATTATTTTGAATTTCATAGGTCAAAAGATCACTGGTACATTGAAAGTACACTATTTGGAGGGGCTTAAACATGCAACATAATATTAATAGGGAAAGAGGTGTTTTATAAAGAATTGTTACATTTATGCTATTCTGACTACTGGAAACATTTTATAGTATGTGCAATGTGTGAGTGAGTAATAATTATAGCTGTGAATAATGCTTAAACCTTTTGATTTAAAGGTATTGTTTTTGTTTGCATTAAAATGAAGGCTGTTAATCAGGTAACTTAACATAAAAATAGTCTTTTTAAAATTTGAGTTAAGCTTTGTCATCATTGTATATATTGTTTTTTGACTTCAGTATTATGAATCTCAATCATGGTTCATAATAAGGATCACAAGGGATTGCCCAATAGTGTGTTTTGGCAAAAAGTATCTTAAATAGGAAAGCTCCAGTGTAAACAATACTGCTAAAGTTATACACACATCAGATGAATAAAAAACACACATGTGTTAAACTGACAGGGAAAAGAGATTCTGCTCAAAACTGCCCATTTGTAGTTATTATTGTTATTCTCTTGCCAGCCTACAACAGAAACAGTTTGGTATATTGTACCCAAACCTTTTGTAGAATACCAAATAATGTACTGCAAAGGTCATGGGGTTATTGAAAACCCAATTTGTTGCTTCTATATTTCACATAAGCTAAAAATAATTCTAATGTAAACATTGTTATCATTACCTTTTGAAGTTAGTTTTCACTCATATATTTCATGTTCCTTCAAAAAAAACTCGAGTTCAAGGTGAAACGAGGATTATCAGTCAATAATAAATGAACATGAGATGATTGTAATATGTAGATACTCAATGCTTTGTTCACTATACATTTGGTGGATGTAACCCTCAAACAAAAGGAATGTTGTAGGCAGCAGCATCAGTTGATGGTGACTGCTGTTTAAGGGTTAAGGAGCCAGTATCCATGTTATGTATGAAGTGAAGAATTAAAAAAACAAATCAATAAACATATTAAATTTTATTTAACATAAGTACAGAATAATTATGTTAAAAGGCATGAAGGTTTATTTAAAACAATGTTTCAGATGTGTATTTTAAAAAGTTTCTGTTTTGCTGTTAAGATTTTAGGCATACTCAGTGGGGATTGTTTTAGTCTAGTCATATAGTAATGCTGTACATTATATATAGAGAGAATTTTGTTACCCAAAAACTATGAATGTTCCTTATATAACCATGTCTAGTCATATAGTCATTGCTGTACATTATATATAGAGAATTTAGTTACACAAAAACTATAAATGTTTCTTATATAATCAAACAAATTTCCAGCTGCAGCTTAATATTTTCTTCTTGAACTAATGTGAAAAACAAATCAACCATGAACTGCACCTGCTAGCTAATGAATGAATGTAAATAACTAGTCAATCATGAACTGTATCAGCTAGCTTCTGAACTGATGTAAATAACTAGTCAATCATGAACTGTATCAGCTAGCTTCTGAACTGATGTAAATAACTAGTCAATCATGAACTGTATCAGCTAGCTTCTGAACTGATGTAAATAACTAGTCAATCATGAACTGTATCAGCTAGCTTCTGAACTGATGTAAATAACTAGTCAATCTTGAACTGTATCAGCTAGCTTCTGAACTGATGTAAATAACTAGTCAATCATGAACTGTATCAGCTAGCTTCTGAACTGATGTAAATAACTAGTCAATCATGAACTGTATCAGCTAGCTTCTGAACTGATGTAAATAACTAGTCAATCATGAACTGTATCAGCTAGCTTCTGAACTGATGTAAATAACTAGTCAATCATGAACTGTATCAGCTAGCTTCTGAACTGATGTAAATAACTAGTCAATCATGAACTGTATCAGCTAGCTTCTGAACTGATGTAAATAACTAGTCAATCATGAACTGTATCAGCTAGCTTCTAAACTGATGTAAATAACTAGTCAATCATGAACTGTATCAGCTAGCTTCTGAACTGATGTAAATAACTAGTCAATCATGAACTGTATCAGCTAGCTTCTGAACTGATGTAAATAACTAGTCAATCATGAGCTGTATCAGCTACACCCTTGTGCAAATTAATTGAAACAAATGGTCATTTTACAATATTTTCAGCATGGCAGCTGATGTAGGCTCGTGCTGGACCTGCTGATTTCCTTTAATAGTCATTTTTCACACAGATGGCATCATTAGCTTGTTTTGCAGTGCAGTCAATCTATTTTTAAGATATATGACGAAATTTTGAGGAATATTATGTCATTCGAAATTGCATTAGAAGGGCAAGGAAACCAGTCAAAAAACAACTTCTTACCAACTCAGTGAAGAAAAAAACGGTATCAATGGGGTCTGAAATACAAGAAATGGATGAGACTCATTTCTTCATACAAGGTCAAAGAAGTCTGCATGTTCGCAGATCTTCAGGTGAGAAACTTTGAGAATCTCATCAGTCAGTTCATAAAACATCCCTTGAAGAAGATGTTTTGGGGCTTTTTCAGGGGCTTACATATCATAGAAGGTATGATGCGAGGACCACAGTACATCGAAGTTTTGCAGAGAAGAGTCATTTCAGAATTGAAAAAGAGATTTTCAGATGGATCTGCCATTTTTCAGCAAGATCTGGCTCCATGCCATACATAGAAACTTGTGAAGAATTTTATGACTACAACACTAATAAAGGTGCTGGACTGGCCTGGAAACTTTCTGGACTTAAATACTATTGGAAATATTTGGGCAATTTGTAAAGAGAGACTTTGGGGTAAAGACTGTACTATGAAAGATAATCTAATCGAGGCCATAATTGAGGTGTGGTACCGCAATCCAAAAATCAGTAAAGATTGCAGTCAGCTCGTGGACTCGATGCCAAAGCAGATTAATGACCTTCTGAAAAATAAAGGCAGTCATATGATGTATTAATTTGTGAGTAATTTTTGGATTCTCAGAAATAAAATGCAAAAAATTAAAAAGTAAGCACACAAGAATGGAGATATTGTATACATTAATTAATCAACCTACAAACCTCTATCTTTGATTCCGTTAAATGTAATTCTGGGTAACAGCATGGAGCCAAAATAAGGGTTTATAAACAATAAGTACAGCCTTATTTGATTACTTTTTTTACTATCCCTTTTGCAGGTTTTTAAATTCCATTTTTTTTATTTATCTTGTACATTTTATGTTCACTGTCTGCTGTTTGTGATAGTGCCCTCAATTGAAGTCAGATATTGTCATATTTAAGATAGTTTTATTGTAATTTCTAAACAGAACAAATAAATCTGAGATACCTATGAAATTAAAAAAATAAAGTTTGCTTTTGTATAAATGGAAAAATGTACAAGCTGCAACTGTCTTGAGTTTAGAGGGTTAACAATATTTTGCTATGCATCCATTCACTTTCATCAGTTACATCTGGGCATAAAACATCAATGCTGTAAGCAACTTCCACTTGAGAAATGTGTTTGGTGGAAGAAAAAAAAACAAACACTGCTAGGATTTTTTATGTACAATAATTTTATTATTTTGAAATATGAGAAGAACTTTTAAGATAAAAGTAAAAATAAATTTGTAATTTGCTGATCTTTTGTTACAAACTGGACAGGTTCTACTGGATTTAAAAAGTTGGAGCAAAGATGGCTTCTTTGAAAGCCAAAAATACTTTAGCATGCAGTAATCAGTTTGCTGAATCTTCTTTACTCTCTGGTCTTTTTTATCATCTTATGTGGTTACTTTATTGAAATTTATGTAATCATCAAGTAATTGAATGGTCATGTTGTAGCTTTAGTTTTTTTAACAATTGGAAGTACTCGAGTGTATTCATGTACCTTTAGGTTTGAAGGTCGAAGCGTTGGACTACAGTGAACTATAAATTATTCAGTAGCCACCAGAAAGCAAAGTTCTGTTCTTGTTTTTATATAATTTTAATGTGTTTTCTTTTTAGGGGTTTATCAACTCTGGGTATGCAGTTAATGGGATGACACATGTAAGTTATTGCATTTTACCTTAATAAATTGCATATATTCTCATTATTACTGTGTATGTGTATATATATATTGTGTATGTTTGTTATTAATATTTATGACATAATATACGCTGTACATTTAACCCTCTCCATTTTAAAACCTTGCATTAGTCGATTGGTATTTACAAAAGGTAATGGTAGTCAACTTTGTCATGTAAACGTATATCCTAAAATCTATCACCAAAATTTATTTGTCATAAATATTTGTATATATGATAATTTAAGACTTAAGTGTGTTAATTGAAAACATTATTTTTAGTACGATTGTCAGAACAAGGTAGACATTGTATTAGGTATGACTAGTGTTAGAAATAAATCATATGGCAACAGGTTTTTTTAAGAAAATATAATATTATATAAATATTCTACACTTTTAAAACTTCCACTGTCAGAACCAATATAGTTTCTTAGAATTCATTCAATTGGCTTTTGTTATGATCTTTGTGAGTTAAATTTGTGTATATTATGTGTATGTACCAGGTATTTTTTCCCAGCAACTTACCACATTAACAAAAATTATTTATCAATTATCCTATTAAATATACAGGTTTTCAAATGCTATAAAACCAGCTACTGCATGGTCTAACTTTCATTAAGCTTGTAGCGATAGTGGTATTGTATCTTTGATAAGAAAAAATAATCCTCTCCTTCCTTTCTCCATTGCATTTTATGTATAATAATATTTACTTTTATAACCTGGTTGGGTAAAAGGTTTTGGCATATAGGTTAAAAAATATATGTGTGCAAAAAGAAAATGTCTTCCTCACTTGTATAATAAATAATGAGAAAAATGAAATTTAAGAACTTAATCACTACATATACACTGCTGGCCAAAATCTTAAGGCCAATGAACATAAAGAAAAACATCCATTTTGCATTGTTAGACTCAACCACTTATTTGAATAGAGCTTCGGAAGATGAAAATAAGAAAAGGGAAAATAAAAATAAAAACTTTTTTAGCATTTAATAGGAAAGATGTGAACACTATGAAATTAGCCTAAATACTGGCTGGTTAAAAGTTTAAGAGCATACTGAAATGCAGTGTTAATTGGTAAACACGTAACGAAATTTAGTAATTTGTGTTCAAGCATTAGTGTTATCAACATCTCCGATTGACATCTCTTGTGTTACATTGGGTAAAAACATGGCAAAGGCTAAAAAAGTTGACAGAGTTTGAACTTGGCAGAATTGTCAAGCTGCAAAAGCAAGGTCTCTCTTAATGTGCCATTGCTGGTGAGATTGGGCATAGCAAAACTGCTGTTGCAAATTTCTTAAAAGACCTTGAGGGATACGGAAGGAGAATTTCAAGCCCAAGAAAATTTCGCCAGCGTTGAGTAGGAGGATTTGACGGGTTGTTTGGCAAGACACCAGCTAATCATTGAACCAGATTAAGGCCCTTACACATGCAGAATACAGCTCAGAACAGTAAGACGACATCTACGAGAGAAAGGCTTTAAAAACCGTAAATGTCTTCAAAGGCTATGACTTCTTCCACACCAAGAAACAACTTGGTTAAAGTTTGCTGAGAAGCATCAAACATGGGACGTAGAAAAGTGGACAAAGGTTTTGTTCTCTGATGAGAAACAATTTAATCTGGATGGTCCAGATGACTTCCAACATTACTGGCACGATAAGGATATCCCACCGGAGACATTTTCTACACGGCACAGTGGAGGAAGTTTCATCATGATCTGGGGTGCTTTCTCCTTCCATGGAACAATGGAACTTCAGGTTGTACAGGAGCATCAAACAGCAGCTGGCTACATTGGCATGTTGGAGAGAACATCCTTATTGACTAAAGGCCCTCTCGCTTGTGTGGAAATGACTGGATCTTTCAGCAGGACAACGCTGCAATCCACCATGCCTGCAGGACAAAGGACTTTTTCATGGCGAATCGTGTAATTCTTTTGGACCATCCAGCATGTTTGCCTGAACTGAACCCCGTTGAAAATATTTGGGGGTGGATGGCAAGGGAAGTCTATAGAAATGGATATCAATTTTAAACAGTGCATGATCTTTGTGAAGCCATCTTCACCACTTGGAATAACATTCCAGCCAGCCTTCTTCAAACGCTTATATCAGCAATGCCAAAGTGAATGTTTGCAGTTATTTGCAATGACGGCCATGCAACTCACTACTGAGACCTCTTGCTGGGCATTTCTTATCCTGTTCAGGTCTTCTTTCTGGTATGGTCTTAAACTTTTGATCAGCTAGTATTTAAGCTAATTTCATAGTGTTCACATTTTCCCTATTAAATGCTAAGTTTTTTATTTTTATTTTCTCTTTTCTTATTTTCATCTTTCAAAGCTATACTCAAATAAGTGGATGAGTCTAACAATGCAAAATGCATATTTTTTCTTTATGTTCATTGACCTTAAGATTTTGGCCACCAGTGTATGTCAGATGATTATTTTTAAAGTATATTTTATTGACCTATATTGTCCAGTTTATGAAGTCTAATAAAAACTGCTTTTGTCCATTTAAAGTGTAGGTTCCTGCAACATAAGGTTTTATGAACTAATGTAAAGAATACCATTCCCGAGTTCTTGACTTACTTTAAAAAACAGTTTTGAGAAGATTATTTAAAATATTAAAGTTATTTCATTGCTAAGACATTATCCTGTTTACAAATGCATCAGTTAATAAACAAGTACAAATTGATGTACTTAAAACTAAGAATAACAGCTCACTTCTAAATTCTCCAGAAAAAAAGCAAAATCCTTACATATTTGACTAATTGATAAAAATAATTGTATTAATGTAAATAATAAAAAACAATTAACAATATTAAACTGTGTTAAATGTGCATGTGTTTCAAAAATGTGTTTCAAGGTTCCACTGTGCAGTTAGCTTGTTCTTCTGTGCCTTGGTGTTTACTGTCTACCCTGAATACCTCCTATTGAAACTGACATGAAACAAAACAAAACCTTGATGTTTATACCAAAGGAGTATGCCTTGACATTCATTGAGGGGCTTTTTTTTGGCCCTGTGTGTGCTGAATTTAATGAGTTAGAAAGGACTCATCCATAAACATTCTGATTGCATCGTGAATAATTATAAAGAGTTGTCTGAGATGGATGTTGAATGTATGGTTTTTGTACTGTAAAAGGAATGGCTCTGAGGTGACCTCAATTAATATTACCCTATCATTATTTTCTGTTATTGATTTGCCTATTTAAGGTTGCCATTTTACATTATGTACAGCTTAGTTTCAACCAATATGTCATAAAATTTGGATACCATTGCCTGTGTGAAAGTCATTTCAGAGGTCAAAATGGCCTAATTTTCAGGTTATATCACCTATGTAGTTCAAAATAATAATTGATTTTTAATGTATATATCAATGCATTTTAGTTTATTGAAAGTAATAGGCATAAAATTATTAAATCAGTAAGTTGCCAGTTTGGTTTGCTCTAACTGTACAATGAATTTTTTTTGGGTTATTTATGCAAAGAGAGACATAAGTATGCTAATGATAATTACATGTTATTGTATCCATATATTCCTTACAAGCCTCTACAAGTTTATCTATAGTAATAAAGCCCATTTCTCATTCCTTTATAAGAGCATCTCCATATTTGTGGAGACTCATGAGCAGAGCAGGATGTGCTGAAAGAGTTTGTGGATGAGAAGTCCAGTAATTCTTAATTGGGTTTACATTTGGAGAAGGTCATCTTATATGGACAACTCTAGTCTCCCTTTGTTATGTGTATGACTCCATTGTTGGTGGCATGGTCATTCACTATGTGAAATTCACCATCAATGGCACCAGCATAAAGCCTCATGTAAATGCTTAGGATTTCATATGTGTAATTTACAGCTGCCAAAATTACCATTCAAGAATCACATGGATGTAGATCCTGCTACTGAAACTGGTGTTGATTCCAGACCATGGTGGACTATATTTTAATGGTCTTGTTTAACTATTTAGCATTATTACAGTGCTCTCAAAGCTGTCTTCACACTCTGGAAAGATAACCTATGAACTTCAGACAAAATGTGGACTATTCTATGAAGAGCACTAGCATAAAACTATGCATATTTCAAGCTAGTTTGTCTAGACTTCAGTCTCAAGACCCTTGCTATGATGTTGGCTCAATGGGATTTTAATGCAGTGTTATAACTCATCTCTCTTAAGTCTGTTATATACATTTTTGGTTGTTCCAAAAACTGTATAAAAATGTTCAAACAAATAAAAGAAACTAACCCAACCCCACTTTTTCAGATCATTAATCAAATAAACCCATATGAAGGTGGATGTGTCTGAGAAGCACATTAGGCATATAATGCTTTGAGTTTAAAAAAGGCAATAGTGAAGCAGAAACTACACAAAACATTGAAGGTGTTTATTGTGCAGAGCCTCTCAATGAAAAATAATGTTGAAGGTGGTTTCAGAAGGTGGATGTGCCACATTCAGGATGTCCTGTTGAGTTTAATGATGACTTGCTGCTGGCTGCACTTGATGAAGATTGTGCTGTAACAGTTGAAGAACTAGCACAAAAGCTTAATTCAACCCATTCCACAGTTCACCATCATCTGCAAAAGCTTGGAAAGGTGTCAAAACTTGGAAAATGGGTCCCCTATGATTTAACAGAAGCCAACCTAACAGCAAGAGAGGACATTTGCACTTTTCTGCACTCTTGTGAACATAACTCACCTTTTTTTGGACAGGTTAGTGACTGGAGATGAAAAATAGATGTATTATAAAAATGTTAAGCACTGGAGACAATAACTCAATGCAGGTAAACTAGTTAACGCACAGCCCAAAATGGACCTCCACCTTAGGAAACTCTTGTTAAGCATTTGGTAGGATATTGTTGGTGTGATCCACTTTGAGTTGCTGCCACTCAGTGTAATTGCATTAGACTTCTTTCGTCAATAGGTAGAGCACTTGAACATTGCACTTAAAGAAAAGAAGCCTGCTTTGATCAATCGTAAAGGAGTTGTGTTACGCCAGGATAATGCACGGCCCCATACAGAAAATATTGAAGAGCTAGACTGGGAAAAACTTCCACATCCTCCTTATTCTCCAGACCTTGCTCCATCTGATTATCATCTATTCCAAAGTTTTTAGAGCTATCTCGATGGAAAAGAGCTTGGAACACACGATGTCAAAAGTACATTTTTTCCTCCAAACCCCAAGAATTTTATAGAAGTGGCATTCAAAAGCTTGTGAATTGTAAGCAGGAAGTAATTAATATTAATGGAACATACATTATTGATATAAAAACATTAAAAGCATTTTAAATCCTTTTTCTATTTCTGAACCTAAAATCACACATTACTAAAGGGATGACCTGATATATTTCACTACTCACAACATCTTCTGCAGTACTGACGTGGGAAGCAGGAGTTTGTTATTTTGTGTGGACATCTACATGACATTTCAGTGAAATTTGTTTCATTTTAAAGCTTGGAAAATTACCCTTTGACTCACATTTAAAGTAGCACCAGTAAAATGATATTGAAGTACTAGTTTGTTGCATGCCGAAGTTAGTTACAATTCCTACAGACTTAACGAACTCTGGTATGAGCTTGTGGTGATAATAGTGCAGAATTTGAGTGTTGTAACACACAAACTGAGAGCACTGCAAAGTGATATGATCATGATGCACATTTTTTTCTACTAGTTGATAGTCAGTGTTATATTTATTTGTCTGTGAAGTCACCACTTACAGATATTATTCAATAAAGAACGATATATGTATATACTTACGTCAAGTGTGATGACAGTATTACCTTTGTCATTAATCTAATTTTATAATTTTTTATCTTCTCAGAACCCTACAGTCACTAGTCCACTAAGTCAGATGGCTCCTGGTGATGGGATGCCAGGTGGAGCTGGAGGCCCTACTGGATTCTTCCCAGTAAGTTTAGATCCAGTATAGGCAAATTCTCATACTTTCAGTTTCAAATGTAAGTTGAAAGCAGTTTGAGGAGCTTATTAATAATTTTTGAATATTGGGATTTAGATATGCTGCATTTGTTTAAAGTGCTAAGTGATTGTTTTGTAAGTCAATAATAACTCAAATTTAGCAGTTCACTATAAAGATTTTATAACATGAAAACCCTGTTTATAACCTTGAAATTTCATAATAAAAATGGGAAATATCAGTCCATAGCATTTGTTTTTTTAATGTAAGCAAGAATGCTAACAACGTTGTCATCTAAAGAGAGTTTAGTGTGTTATATTAAAAGAAATGTGAATGTGCAAAGTTCAGCAAGTCATGTAACAACTATAGTTAATAAAAGTCATGGGTTTATAAAAGTTAGGGGTCAAACTTCCACTTTCCTTAGAAACTATTAAGCAGCATAATCAAAAGTAATTACCATGTAGAAAATTGACATAAGTCACTTCAATGACATACTTATTCAACCATAGCATGCCTCATGTAGCTGGAGAATAAAACAGGTATTCATGCTATTGAATATGCAGTATGTGTGATTTCTACAAGATTGGATTGGTGAAACAGGTGCTGGGAAATCATCAACTTCTTGTACAGGATAGGTGAGTAAAAATAACAGAGGAGTGTTCATTGGACATGACAGCTTTATGATTGAGTTTTTTGCAATGGAAAATATGCTGCCTAGGCTATTGTCAAGATAAACAATTTTTAGATAGGATGTGGCTATGTGGTGGCATGGAGTGTAATGATGTAATGAAGCTTTGAAATCATTTCAAAACATTGTACTAAAGGGTGTAATAGGAAGTCAAAGTATGGGTAGTTAATAGTTGTTAATGCCACTTACAGTGGTTGATTTTTTCATGATCAGTTGCATTTTAACATTTATAAGAAGAATGATATTAATATTGAAGTACCACATTTTTGACACAACAATAAATACCATGTGTGTTCTAAGGTTTTACATTTTAAGTTTGTTCATACAGTAACTTCAGACTGAGTGTATTATTTTAATATTTACTAGCTTAGGTGCTCTTCTGTAGCAAATGATCTTGTGTTGTATTCCCCACAGAACTCTCACATCAGATCCTCTCTACCTCAACAGTCAGTCTCACAACCATCTCATTCCCAGCCTCCTCCCTCTCATACTCTAATGGTCCATAATCAGGTGAGTTAGAGCCATCTAGTACCCATAATCAGTTGGGTTTGTTGTATAATTAACATAGGAACTAATGGGTTCCTTATTTACTCCAAGAAAGATACTAAAAGCAATTGGGGTTGTCCAAAATTTTTCTTTAAAGCATATCAGATTTATTCATTTGACAGCTTATCTGGCCAGTTGTCCAGTTTAATTGACTCAGATTGTACTGTTTTTTAAACTCAGGTGTAAAAATGACATTACAAAGCATAAATTAAAACATATTTTTGAATAAAAAAAGATCTGAAATGTTTTGTTAGACTATGGTAGCCTTCTTCAGAGTATTCAGTCATTTTAATTTATATTTTTATAATACATGCCATAAGCCTTCTGCACCCTTGCTATTGGAATAAAAATAAAAATCCATCATATCTCTCATGCAAATCAACATGCTTCATCTCTCCACCAATAGGAGAGCACCATCATCGTGTTATGCACCACTACCTAACCATCACTTTCCATTTGGCAGTGCTCAAGTCCAGATATCTTTCTGTTGTCTCAGTTCTGCTACAGAGTGCTTTAACTTAGTTTAACTTACCTTTTCTTTCATTTCTTTTCAAACAAATTTTCATTTTTATTTGAAAGCATTCTTAATATAAGATAAGCAAGCAAAAGATTTGGTGGCAAAGCACATGTAAATAAATCCCCCATCAGGTCTCCATTGGCATTTATTCATTTGGAGATTGAGTGTCATGTGGGACAACCTTTGTCTCATCCCTATTGCCCCTCTCTTCCTCTTGAACCTTTTGATCCTGGCCACATACACGAGGATTTTTTACTATTTTGTCTTCTTTATTCACTTTTTTTCTGTAGGATTGAGTTATTTATTTATCTGATTGGGATTACTTTCCTGACATATCCTCTCCCACTCGGATATGCTCCCTGCGTTTTCTCCCATATTTGTTCCTAACTGCTCATGGTGAAAAGATACCTGGTTCAGAAGTGATGCGATGTCACTCCTCAGATTATCTGGTTTGTTTTTCTCATATACAGAAGTATCCTTTGGGCATTTCTGAGGTCCATATTTTCTTCCCTCACACTGGTCTCTCCACTTTTTTCAGTGTGGGATTCTAGCTAATCTAATGAGTGGAAGAAGATACCATATAGGAAGTTATAATTTCCTAAACTGAAAATGTATATGTGACAGGTAATTTCTTCCATTCACACTTCCCACCCTCCTCCCAACAATCTTCTGGTACTGATTTTTTCTGTAAAACTTTAAAGTAATAATTCATTAGTGATGCATAGAGAGAGTTACATGTATCACATGATGGTGGTGTGCTCCTATTGGCAGAGAAATTATGCATGTTAATTTGCTTAAGGTACATATTGGAATTAAACATTCCAATAAAGTGGAAGGTTGAGGAAGTCACACAATATGTATTATAAAAAAAAAAGCTTGCATATAGAGGCAACACAAAATGGAAAAAGTAGTCTTGTGAGAAGAGGGAAGTACCTGTTAGAAACACATTTTTCAGTTTATTAGTAAGAAAATTATAACTTTCTTATAAACAATATTTATATTGTTACAAATTCGTATAAATTTCATTCTTTTATATAAATATCAGTAATCAAGTTCACTGATATTACTAGAAAATAATTCTATATAATGAATTCTTACAAGATCTGTTACAATATTTTTCTAAGCACTTGATTTATAAAATAAATTTTTATAATTTTTTTTTCTTTAGTCATTCATGTCGCCTCGTTATCCAACTCAGTCTGTGGTGAGGATGGGTCAACAAGTCGACTTCAGTGTAAGTATCAGACTGTATAGATTTTCATTTTGATGTACCTAAAACATTTGTCATTCTGTAATCTGTGTGTTTGCAGTATTATTCGAGCTTTCAGTAATTTCGCATATTCATTTACGTCTAAAAATCAGATTGTTTTTAGAACATTCAGTTTTCTTACATTATAAGCTGAGGAAACCTGGACTGAAGTTAGTTTAAAAATAATATCTAAGTAGCAGTTATAAAGTATGTCAGAGTTTAATTAAAATAATCAGAATATTCATAAGAGGAATTGTTAGACCTTTAATGAAAGTACATAGTGATTATTTAAAAAGTGCATAGAAAAGTATTTGGATATAAAGTGTTCTCAAAAATATAAACCTTAGGATAAAAATCAATCATCTAGTTAATGGCAATGTGTGCGAGGGAAAATGTTGAATAATCATACTGATTTGTTTTTTGTTTCTTTAATGAAGCAAAGCCTTTGTAATTTATATAAAGTAATATTACATAGTTTTTTGTTTTAATGTTTAAATGTTAAAAAGATTTTTTTTTATATACTTCATAGAACAGTGTTCAGTTACATTTGGGACTTGTAAATTATCTTTTTGTAGTCTCCTGGTAATGTTCCAGAACAACACATGATACACAATAGTGTGGACCCAACAAGACCAGGTAAGAGAATAAAGTGGTAGTGTATGGAATGTTTCAGTAGTTTTGTATTTATTTTTTGAGTTATTTACTTTATATTGTTCTTGTTGTTTTTTCATTCTAGGATTATTTAGGGTGTGAAACTAGTTTTCACCCTGAAAAAAATCAATAAAATGAAAACACAAAACATTTTAAGTCATTTATCCTAATTAGTCATGAATGTGACTAGTCTTCACAAAGTGTTGTGAAATCATTGTTGTTATTAATTTTTATTGCATTGTTTAATCTTGTCTTTTATATACTCAGTAAGTATTGTGTTCATTGAGTACACAAAACGTAAATACATAGTTTTGGTTTTACTTATTTTATTTTGAGGTTCTTGTTTTAAAACTGTAGTTAATAATTGGGTAATATATTTATTTTTGGTAACTTAAAAGTGGGTTCTTGTAAAGCATTGATGTGACACTACATGAAGTACGTAATAGTTTACGTTGATGCAATTAGAATTCTTTTGGCATGTGAATGTATACACAACTGCTTAAATGTAAAAACCTTTTTCATATAGCAAATATTCATATGAAATATGTTCTTCCCTGTAAGGTGTAATGTTTAATCTCATGAAAGATAATTGGAAAACTAACTGACAGATTTATCGAATACAATCTAGTTTTTCTTCTCAAAAAAATAAAAGAAAATTAAATGTTCTATTCTATTTCACCTTCAAAATGCTTTATCTTCTAATTTTATTTACATATGAAATATTAGTCACTTAAAAATAACACAAGTTCAGAAAAGTCTAGAAATATTTTTTTCTTTAATATGTGATATAATATACTCTAAAGGTTTTCATCTCTTTTTGCTTCATGTGTTTAATTATGTCTTAAAATGTTTTTCATTCTTACCCTTAACATTTCTCCCTTTCTTCCTTACTAACAGTTTTTTCTATTCACCCATCCACATTCTTGTTTATAGCTGATGGTGAAGAGTTTGTAAGCTGGCAAGGTAAACATTTTTTGACTTTGTGTTCCTTCAGCTCTCTATATACATCACTTATTTCTGCAGCCATAAAATCTTTGTCTTACAGTATTACTTTCACATTAATGTTAATAATTTATGCTTTAGTTATAACTTAAATGTGTACATTTGGCAATAAGTTGTTTCACTGTAGCAGATGGTGGTTACTAAAATCTGCAACTGATTAGTTTTTTTATGATCTTCTGTTTTACATCATATGGCCAACAGTTATCAAGCATAACACTTGTGCACTGTTTATCATTCATTTTTGTCTCAACTTTTGTCTGACTAAATTGCTGACATAGTATGTTGTTTAGAAAGTAAAGTAATCAGAACAGAACTTAAATCACAGGTAGATATTTATTGATGTCTAATGTAGTGTTCATGAAAGTTCTTCAAATATAGCAACAAATGTATTAAAGCAGTTATCAAACAAATACGTGGATGGTCGAAAACTTTGATTACCTTTGGAAATCTCTTTCTCCCCTCCCACTTCATATTGATTCATACTACTATGAAAATTAAGCAATCAAAACATTTTATGTAGAAAAGGTAAATTTAAAATATTATCCCAAAATTATTAACATAATATAACTGCATAAAATGAAGACAAATCAACTTTTTGGATTATGTTGCATATTTTTATCAACCTACAATAATTCATAGATTTAATAAAACACTACATAACTATAGTCTTTGGAACATTTATTATTTAATTCCATATTCTTGCAGTATACATCATGAGAAGATAACTCAGCCTCTTTGTCCCATTAGTGGATGGCATAGGCTTTACAACAGCAACGAAAAAAAAAAAAAGAGATATTTCTATATTTTTGATATGATATTGTTTTCATATTTAACCTGTAGTCTTCACATTTTAAAATACTTATTTAATACCCCATATTTTGTTATTCATTATCCAAACAATTTTAGTTATATTTTTTTAACTGAGTTTTATATAAAACATATCTGATAGTATGTATTTTTTTCAAGCTTAATAAAAACATAAATTCTTCAAAACCTTAACAGTAAAAGTTTTCAACTTTCTTCATTAGGTTTTGTTAACCTTATAATTTAATATTTTCTTTATTGTGTTTGTATAATAAAATTTAATAATGATCTTCACCAGTAATTTTTCTATCATAACTTGAAGTTATCAAAATAAAGTTGGTGTTACAGAAAGTTTATCAATCCTTTATGAATAGCTTTGTCTCATAAGAATGAGAATTTTCATTGCCTTGTTTTCTTCTTTTGTCTAAATGTGTAGATGATATTTTAAGAATATTTCTTGACCATAATTGAAGTGGTTTGTAAGGAAATGCACAAGATTCAGTCATAACATTAGCCTTAGAATTACCAATTAAGTCCAGATCACATCAGTTTTTTGAATATGTATTTATTGTATTTATTGCCCATGTTTTCATAAATCTGTTGGTTAATAATTGGGACTGTGATGAAACAAAATGATGGTCATAATAAATTATTTACCTCTGGCATGTTTGAATATTAACAATTACTATTTCATAGTATTGACTCAACAAAACTGAAATATATTGTACTTATAAAGCTGTCTAAATGGCTATATACATGTTTCAACAATTTTTTTTATCTAAGCGACTCTTCCAGATAAGTGTTCAGAAAAAGAAGAAAAAAAAAGAGGCAAACCTTATTGATCTAATTCTTTCACAGAATTTTTCTGTCTAGGGTCCCAGTGATTTCTTTCTTATATCAAAAAGGATACTGGTATACTCACACCCCATGCTTAGTATTGCTGGTGCACAAAAATAAAGCTGATGAAAAGGAAACAAACAAGTGTAATAAAAAATTTAATTTTATGAAGATATGTAGGGACCAATATATGCATAACCTTGCTAGGTACAGCAATAAAGTTTTAATGCTACAAAAGTATAGAAACAAAGAAGTCATAATTACAAAACTGACTCACTGGGGCTTAACTCTGACTACCATAATTACAGTGATTTTCCAAAGTAGGGATAATTTTTTTTAATTTTAAGTAACTCAGATTTTGTAGTTTTGACTTTTTTGTTTCAACAGTATTAGAACTTTCTGTATTATTGTAACTAGTTACATTAAATATATGTCAACCCCTATTTCTCTTTATAAAGTTAAATTTTTTTCAATTATATTTGTTGGTTATATGGGGTCCATAATAACATGAATTATATAAAAAAATTAAATAGGTATTAATATTGTATTTAATAATTCCACTTATTACTACCAAGTTTCCCTGTGAATTTTACTCAGAAGTTAGTTGTTTCACCTTGTTACTTTTGATCAGTTCCTTGCACTTAGCATTGTACCAGGACAAATAATATAAGTTAGCTCACCATGTTGTAATATGTGGTTCTCACTGCTACTGAACAGTAAAAACAACAAGTATATAATTTGAGGGTTGATAATTATTTCTGAAAAATATTCAAGATAAAATTATGAAAAATTGGTTAGATTATCGTACATCATAGTTTGTTCATCTTTTTAACATTTTGAGGAGTAATAACATTGAGAATTACTTAAAATTATATTAAAATTAAGAGGTACTTTTTTTATTTGGCAATTTTCCTCCATTAAATTATGTATATCTAAAGAAATGTTTTCTTGCTAACCCCACTGTTGACAACTGCAAAATTTAAAATGTTTCAAACACTAAAATATATTGATTAGTCTGATTTTAATGTTATGATTAAATCAGATTTCACAATTTTGCATCATTGTTTTAGCATAAGTTGTCCTCTAGGGGGTTAGTAGTAAGTTTAAGGACTTATAGTGCTACAATCTGGGGTCTGATTACCCACCATTGTCAGGGCACACATAGCCCATTGTGTAACTTTGTACAACAGTAACCAGTGTTTTATTATTGTTTACTTTAATGCTTTAGTTGGTTATATTTATGTATTATAAAAGTTACAGTCCTGTTGATCTAAATCTTAAAACAATTCAGAAATTGAAGAATTATGCACATCAGTACATTTTCCTGTTTTACTAAGTTGGTTTAAATTACTTTTTAGGCCAAGACTAAAACTATATTATTAAGTGTCAACAGAATCGATTATTAACTGGAAAGCTAATGTGTTCTCATGTTAAGTTCCCATTAAATGCCTATGCATTAGAATTCCTACCTGCGTAGATGGACAAATGTGTTTCCTTCTTAGAAATTAACATTACAAAATTAAAATTTATAATCATGTTCAAAATATTTATATTTCTTTTACAGGGCCACAAGGAATGAACCCAATGAATTCAAGAATAAACCCACAAAGAGTACAACATCTTGGACAAATGAATCCTGGTGTAAGTAGCTTACTAGTTTGAGCCACATGTTTGCTCTTTGACCACAGTAAATCCATACTGAACCATGATGAAACTTTGTAGAATGGATGGTAACTGCCTGTTGTGGAGACTCAAATGTAGAGGACAACATTTCGAAAGTCTTTTGCCTTTTATCTTCAGGTCCTCTATACTTGCATCTCCACAACAGGCAGTTTCCATTCATTCTTCAGAATGTTGTCATGAATACTTTGCCTAAACAATCTATCAAAGCATACTGAACCAATTAGGAATAACTTATTTTGTTACAAAATGTATTTACTTCTGTAGTAAGGATTCATTTTTTTTACTTTGAAGTATGTGATTGTGCTTTATTTGGTTATTATTATGATACATCATACTTCTTCACCCTATGTGAACATGTGGGGGTCAGAGTGTGCATACTCTGACCTTTAAGAGAATCATTCTGTGTGGTATTATGCATTTGATATTAGAGTTATCAGTTATTTATTTTACTCTACACTGCTGTCTTAGTGACAGTTTATGGTAGAGGAGAATAAATACAAGATACATTAAAAGTGATACCAAAAATGGATTGTAGATACGCCATTAGTGGATTTTATGTGTTATGTAAATGCAGTGTGCAAACTGTACTCAAGACATGTCAGACTGACAATGATCAGTTCACAGATATATCTTATGTACAAAGACTTTTGTAACACATCTGATTTTTTGTAGACAACTCACTTGTATTTTTTTACTAAAAGCTTGTCACATTTTGTGCAGATACACATAATGCATTCAGAATAATAGTCAACATTCCTTTTCCACGAAAAAGTTGGTCTAATTGAGCTATAATTTTTAAGTTAATTTTATGAAAGTAGTGTATTTGCAACTGCACATATGTTATCAAATAAATGTAATACTAAAAATTCTGTTAGTGGTTTGAACTACTTAGTTTTGAATTGTACTAGTTGTGATATAATGTCAAGGCTGGTACCTTTAATAAAATAAGTAAAGTGTAAATTGTTTTTGTTAATTATTTAAAGTCTTAAAGTATATCACATAGCTTATGTATATTATAAGTTATGCATTACTGCACTTAAAATGTTTTAACAGTTTAAGTTCTTATCCAGAATTAGTTTTATTAAACATTGTTTAAATAATTGTGAATTAAAAAGTTATTTTCAACAAAATGAATGATCATTGTAGTAGATACAGAAGGAAAAACCTAAGTCTTTAAAGCTTAATGAATTGTAAAAATACTGAAGTTATGATCTTGTAAAAATAAATTGGTGAGAATGTTTTACTAAAAAAATAATACTGTATGCCAACTAAGCATTTTAACTTTTCTTATGGGTGTGAAGCATTATTATTTTAGCTGCTGTTTTGTGATGAAAGCAGAGCCTTTCTAACAAGTTTTCACTCCTCCTTCAATGCTTTTGGTGTTGTTACCAAAGTTAGAAATGATAATTATGACCAAAGCCATATTAAAGGATGTGATGTCACTAGTTAAGAAAATAAGTTATTATCTTATAAACTTATCCATGAATTCAATGAAGTACATAAACCTGATGATTTTATATAAATTTTTATGATGCTATCATTTATGGACTACAAAATGTTTTGAAATAAACATGAATATATAGAAATTATTGATGTCCCTTAGATGGTAACCAAAACTTCATTATCTATTAAAACAAAAAGTTATTTGTGATATTTTTCTTTGACAACACAATATTCATGGTATAATCTTTCTATTTCAGAGTTATGAAACAATAAGACCACCAGGTAGAGCAGTTGTTCCTGGAATTCCTCCACTGTCCATGTAAGTCAAGTGTGCATAGTATATTAAGTTTGTTGAATAAATTCGTAAGTTGAATTTAAAAAGCAGTGCTTCAGCATAGAGTATGTCTGTGTTGTTTACTGAGTCTCTGATTTGTAAGAGTAAGAATTATCAGTTGTGATCTACCTTTATGTCCTACAAAAGTTTCTTAGTTGGTGTATTTTGGTTGCTTTTACAAGAAATACCTGTAACATCTGTTGTTGCAAATCTTATTTCAGACTCCAGTGTTACACCTTTACTTATCTATGGCTTTGCATGGATTAGAAAAATTAACAAGTGAATATCATTTAAATAAATAACTTAAATAATGAAGTAATATATAAATAATCAGGCTGTTGTGAGGTGCTTTTTTTATTCACCTAGTTTGACAGTTTACCCTGACCATTTGTTTTGGATTTGCTAATGTGATTATAAAATTCACAAAAGAGAAATTTTGTGATCACTACTTTGTATTCTTACAGATGTGTGTGTGTGTGTACATCATTCACTTCCATACTTTGTTTAAACAATACAATAAATTATGAAAAAACAAAAACTGAAGTTCATAAAGTTGATCTGAAACATAACTGGTAGAGCTGTTGAAAATAATTTAGTACTTCTTGTTGTTTCTTACCAGACTTTAACAAGCTGTATTTGTAAGAAATTAAAACATGTGCTCAAAGCTTAAGAATATTTTAGTAGCTTTTCTCTTGTGATTCACAAGATTTCTAGTTAAATAATCATTTTAATTTTGACTTCCTACCTAAAGGCAGGGTCCAGGAGGTAGACAATGGCAACCAAATATGTCTGCTGTAAGTAAATTTTCAAACATTTTATGCATGCATCATAATTTTTAAATTAATTATCTGAAAGAAGTGTATTTTCAATAGCACATTCATAATCAACTGTGTATAATATTAAAATTTTTTTAGTGTTTTGAGCTATTTTGTTTTGGAAAATATTTAAATTGAACATGTTTTTGGAAAAAAAAGATAGTATTTGTTAATTCAGGCATTAATGTCTAAACTGATATTTTAGGTATCCACTAAACACACTATGGAAAGGTGTGTTTTAAAAAATAAGGTGCTGATATACATATATATATTTTTTTAAATACTGAACATGAATTACCTGTGGGGTTGTTATAAGAGTGACACAAAATTCTTTGGTGTGGTTGATGTTGCTGATTGGCTGTCTTCACTGTGGTTAGCAGCTTAAATTTAGGGATAGTGGCTTTATTAGCTTTGCCATAAATACAAATATTTAAATGTTGTTTTTTACTTTTGAGTTTAATTGGTGTAAGATTGAGTCTTTAAAAAATGAAAATGTTTTGAGTCTGTTTAATGTAGCAATAAAGAATACCTTGTTTCCAGTGTCTTTCACTGTTTAAAGTCACAGAGTAATGCTTAACATCAGTGGTGCTTGTATTGTAACTACTTTTTACTGTTTATAGAGAATTTGCACATAAATTTTATACAAATTTGCTCACAGCGGATTCATATTTTTTAGATCAGTTACTCCTCTCTATCACCTGGAAGCCATTATGTAAGTATTTGTCACTGTTATAAAAATCAGTTGTTTCATATCTTTACATGTTTCTAAATAATACAGTGCTTACTTTATAATTTTCAGTTTTTTCAAACAAAAGAAATATTTTCCTCTCTCTAATTCCAATGTTAAAGCCATGAATTATGCAAACTAGTACAAATGTTACCTGACGTAAGCATACCCTTGTTAAAAAATATTTACTCTGAATTTCAAACATATGAAGTAGAATTCATCCTTCCAGGAATGTTTCAGTGAGGCAGCAACTTTGACACAGTTTAAACCCAAACATGCAACATTCATGCCCTGTAAAGCAAATCTTTATATAAGGAAAGGTTGTGAACAGCTGTAGCATAGTTGAGCAACAAGCATATAAACTTGATTCCCTATAATGCACATCTTTATATCAGAAAATTCTGTGTGCAGTAACTGTGACACAGTTGAGACTTGCATATACCAACTTTGGTTCTTTATGAAGCATGTCTTTATATGAAGAAAGGTTGTGAGCAAAAACTGTTATACAGTTGAGACTCATATATACGAACTTTGATTCACTAACAAACACATCTTTATGCAAGGAAAGGTTGCATCTTTGAGAATATTATCTACTTAAATGTTTCTTACACTGTACATTAGGTTGTTTTTTAATGCTGTTGTGTTTTAATATTTATTCTAGATAGTCTTAAACACTTCAGTCATTCATTTTCAGCAGAAATTGATTTTTGATATGCTGTGTTTGTATATTACAAAAGTTTTGATTTGGGGTCTCACAGTACAAAAAGGTTTCTAAATTGGGGAAGAGCAGCAGTTTTTTGAATTTTCTAACATTACAAATTAGCTCAGCATGTGAAAGTTGAAATAATAACTTTTAAGTTTTAGGAAACAGTATTATATCATTTTAAATCAAAGGATTAACTTTATGTCCTCTGGGCCTTCAGTAGTGAGGAGTCATGATATCACTGTATGTCATTAATTTTGGTTGAATTCTCCAATATGTAAATCTTACAGAATTTACAGTTATACTGTTTTACATATTTTTAAATGAAATTTAACCAACTGTAACAGTTGTTTGTAAAAAAAAAAACAATCTGATAACAAAATTCGAAAATATGCAAACAGTATAGTACAGTTGTTTGATATAGTTGATTTGTATATTTGACTTATTTAATATCGTACATAAGAATATTTTATGCATGTCACTTACTGAATGGTTTTTAACTGTTCTTAGATAGGCAGTTAACTTGAAGTAAAAGTAGTTTAAATATTTTATACTCTCTTACAAAATAATTGTTAGGCTCAGTAATGAAGATCTCTGAATCATTGATAAATAACATGATATTACATTTAATGTTAGTCATATTTGAGCTAAAGAATGTATAGGCACAACAGTTAGACACATTAGATAGTAAATTAACATGTTTTATAACTTTCAAGCAGATTATTTGCCCTCCTATTCTGAATAGAACTAAACTTTAACTTTCTTCACTGACTTTAGCTCACTATTAAAATTTAGTGAATTCATCTATAGAGAATAATTTTTCTTAAGTAAAACTTAGGATCAATCTAATCATGTAAACCAATGAAATAAGACTATATCAAAGAACGATACTATTGCTAATAAATATTTAACTTGTAATGCCAAAAATAGACAATGGAGGTTTACAATAAATATTAACTGGAAATTTCACTAATTCATATGTGCATGCACTTGCTTATGAGTTTAGAGCTATTTTTTTATTATTTTTAAAGATACTATGATTACATTTGTTCTCCATCAAACAGGGCCCTCCAATCTCAGTAGTAGGTCCTCAGAGGTCAGGTACACCTATTATGCCCAGCCCTCAAGGTAGGCTTCATCTTAACTTATTCCTCAAATGGATTATAGGTATTATTTACAATAGGTTTATAATAAATTTTCTGTGGGTTAAGCTTTGTAGTAATTACATTGTTTGTCATATATAACTTAATGCATGTGACATTAGTAATGAATTGGTGGTAGTGCTAAGCTCCCCAAATATGCTTTTTTTAATTATTTTGCTGTATTTAATTAACAGTTGTATAATTTCTAATACATAAAAAATGTCTTGTTTTGATAAACTTACACAGTTTTGACTTTATATTCACAACAGATTACTGTTTGTTTTATTCATATTTTAATGGTATTCAGTGTGGTGTAATTTAGTAACAGGTGCATTTTTTGGTATTGTTGGTAATTTGTTATTTAAGGTTCTTTTAGTAGCTTGTTAAGAGAACAATGTTAAAAGTGGGTTTAAAACAACACTTAAGATTGATCTCTCTAATTAAGTTGGAGATATAATTGTTACTGAGTAAAACTGTTGTAGCACTGAGTATCAAGTTAGAATCTGGTCAGATGTTCATATTCATACGTCATAACAGTAGAAGTAAATGTTAAAATTGTGTATAATATATTCAAGGTGTGGTAATTGATTATCAAATGCTGCTACGTTTTGTTGGTTGACTATCTACTTTTAGGTAAAAAATATCAAATACTTAGCGCAGTGTTCATTTATTTTAGGATCATCAGGCCCTTTCTCTCCTGAAAACACAAGAATTAATCCTTCCAACTTGCGGCCAGGTGAAGACAGCATCATTTTTTACTACCTGATCTTCATCATTCTTTAAAACTAAATCTTTCAGAACTTGCTATTGACTCAGAAGTCATTCGTTAAGTTCACATTAAGCTTCTATACTATTTACTCTCTCATTTTCTCAATGAATTTTAATGTGGTACAAAGTATGATTGGTATCAATTAACTATTTATTAATACATGGTGTAATTTTTATCTAATTAACCACAATTTTTTGGAAAACTTTTATTATATTAACCTTGATCATCATTGTTGGGGTATTTCTATAATAATCATAATAAAAATGAACTTACATTGCAACTTTAAGGTAAAGAGAACTCCCCAATGGCATCAAAGTCTGCATACTTATAATACTAGAAACTAAATTTTGATACCTGTAGTGGACACCACAGAGATGGCCTATTGTGTAACTTTATACATAATTACAAACAAACAAAGAGAAGTAAGTTTTAGTGGAGTCTTAAATCTCTGGTCCTTAAATATTTGATTATAAATACTTATTTCTTATGAGATTTGGTTTTTAGAATATAGAAATAGTGTATGTTTAACAGTGTAGAATATTTCATAATGAAATATTTTAAAGTACTGAGATCAAAGGAGCATTTCCATGTGATGTAATATCTATCACTGCAATTTAAAATAGCTGTAGTATTATTTATGTATCATTTTAATGAGTAGTATAAGTTTTATTTTCAGCTGATTACAATGCATCATATACTCGGTGACCTTCCACTTGAGGTTAAAAAAGGGGGAAGAAATGAAAGACATTTTTTAAATAATTAAGTGAGGTTAATGAATGAATCTGAAAATAGTCAGTCAAGAGTGCTGTATAAAACTTCATTATGGTCTTCTCTGTTTTTTGGTGTGTTTTTTTTTGTTATTCTTAATTGTTTGTTTGGGCTGGATATGGCTTAGTAACTGACTTGCTTAGACTGTGAATTCATGGGTCATGGCCTGTTGCTGAAAAAATGCACTTTTTCTGCACTTTGAAGCTGTAAGTGTGCAATAATAATGACAATTAAATACCAATGCTCAATTAGAGAAGCCCAAATATTGGTTGTAGGTGCTGTTTACTGGCTGCCTTCCCTATAGTCTATCAGTTTAAAAACAGGAATAGCCATGAGATAAATATCCCTTTGTGAAAACAGTCTATATGTATGTATGAAAATACTACTAACTGCTGGTGCACGATTTATTATTTATATTTAGCATTTGTTGTTAAAAATATGTCTTTTGCTTTATCTCATCATGACAGATTTTTTTTATCATAAAAAGGAAATTATAATAATGTTTAATTTTTAACTTTGACAGATCAATTAGAATAATGATTCTCAGACTGGGATCCATGCCATGGCCTAAGGGGAGCTTCAGCATCTATAGAAATATTTTATTTAAACCTGATGCTGAACAGAATAATATTTTCAATAAGAATTTTATTTATTGCAATATGTAAGACCACAAAACATTGTTTAAACTTGAGATTTTACAAACAACAACAAAAACGTTTAATGAAAATATGGTGCCTCAGAGTGGTTGTTATTGAAATTTCTAATAAATTATCTGTTAGAGGTTCTAAGGTCTTGGAGGGACTTAAATTAAAATGATAAATTAATCTAAAATAAGATACAAAAATATTTACAAGTATTTATCAAACCATACTGTTGTGTATTACCATTATTTTTTATATTTTATGGATTATTTTACAATATAGATTTTTACAAGTTGTGTTTTTTAATGTAATTATTGTTACAAGGCAGTTAGACATTATTTCATAGTGTTCAAGAATAAGACATCTCTTGTAACTAATAAGCTATTTAAATAAGTTTATTTGTGGGAGATTGAAGTTACTATGAAATAAATACAAAAGTTATAGAATTCTAAATAAAGAATTCAGTTTATAGACTTTTATTTGTTTTTTGTGTTTACATAGTCATAATAAGAATAGGCTATTAATAGGTAGCACTTTTATCATTTGTGCATTATAAGATTCACAAACCATTTTGATGATAAAATTATTTGTTATTGAAGTTTGATGTTTATTTTTCAAACCTGAAAGAATAAGTCAAAGTCCACTACTTAACAGCATATTAGTATGTGATTATTTAAATGTGTTTGTATCATGTGAGGAAGAGGAAAAGCTAGTGACTTGTCTTAAAAAACTTACTGTTCAACAGATGTGACCACAAAGATATTTTCAAGAAATATCTTTACAATTATTTGTCCTCATGCAAACAAGGAGACATGCAAAACTTCTCAAAATTGTGAAATAATTATGTAAGAAGTGTGAGATTTTATTGTTAGTATAATAAATTATAAAATAGTTGTCTTTATTTAGTGTAATCGTATTTAGAGATTATAGGTTTAAGGTCATCCTTTCTTCACAAGCTATAAAGTTGCAGAACATGAACATTTTTTAATGTGTGAGAGCTCTTCAGCTTGTGAGACAGGTTTGTTTTGTTTTTTTCCTGAACTACTTTTAAACTTCATACACAGTGCAAAAAAAATCGCTCTTCTAAACTCTTGCTCTTTATTCAGTCATTGCATGCATTCTTTTTGTAGATTCTTCTAGTTCTGGTGGCGAGAGTATGTATGCCATAATGAAGACAGTGCCTGCTGGAGGACCAATGTCAGGAGTAAGAATTTTATTGTTCTACATTTGATATCATTCTTGGTTACTTGAAAGATATTATTAGTGATTTCATTGGAAGGCTGAGATAAATATGACTTCTTTTTTACCAATTAATTGGTGATAAACCTTGAATTTTGTAAGTGAATTGAATTGCTAAAAGTGGACTTCACAACATGCCCACATTTTACAAAAATTCACACTTGTATAAAATTTGTATGAGAATTTTGAACTAAAAGTTTGTTTTTGTGCCAAGTGTGAGAAAATGTAATAACAAATCCCAATCTCAACCACCCTTTTTAATGAAATATTGACAAAAGCTCATTGTGTTGTCAGGTGGGAGGTGACTCAAAACAACAGTGTGGTATAAACACAAAAGGTTCTAGCTGTATTTTAGCACAGTAGTCCACCTACCATTACCTGCAAGCATAAACATTTGAGGGATAATTTGAGTATGAAATGCAGTGAATGTTGGTGTGTTTTTCATTGAGAAAAAGCTAGCAATAAAAAGAGAATCTTTTCAAGAAGGAAAGGAACAATTGAAATTTCAAGCTAAGCACAAAGTTTCTTATACAGAAATAATCCTATTGCTACTTTTTACTTTGCCAGAATCCCCAATGCTAGTTTTGACGATGGTCATGGTGATAGGCAACAGACAAGGTATCTTATACCTCTAGTCAATGATTCTGTGTGACCTATTAACATAGAGTGAGCTTTTGGTCAGAGGTACAGTACTTTATGAAATGGAAAGTAATATGTAAGGCATTTCCATTAGATATTTTCTCCCCAGATTGACAATACTTGACAAAATCTGATGTATACCAAGGTACTTCCTCCAGATGTTTTTCCAGACTAACCACACTTGACTATCTTAATATAAATCCAAGGCAATTTCTGTGAATGTTTTGTGCTCAGGCAGACCACAGTTGTTCTGTTTATATGCATGTGTGGACTTTTAGTCTAGCCACTTATTCTTGTATCTTATTCCAGGTATCTTCAAATCTAACTATGATTGTGTCATGTGATCGCGTTTGTTACATATGTGGACATCTTATGTAGTATCTCTTGTATATAGGTAGAATCTGTCTTACATTCTGACCTATGTGTCTGTCTTTGTTACTGAGCAAAGAGCCTACCTGCACCCCCATAAATGTTTCTCCTTTTATAATTGTGGCACATCTGTTCTTTCACAGTGGTTGTTCTCTACTTGTTTGATTACTTTTGCAATTTCACTGGCTCTTCCACCTTTGCAGGGTGGGATTCCAGCTCTGGGTGAGAAGGAATTGTACCATTTTATAAATTAACATTTTCTAACATTAAAAATGTATTTCTGATAGGTACTTACCTTTGTTCACCCACTTCTAATCCTTCCTCCCCACTGATTTGTTGGTGTTTCTGGTTTATATCTGTCAATTCTTGAAAGTAAGGATTGTGCTGCAATGACCTTGCTGTTATAGGTGGCACAGTATGATTGGTGGAAGGTAGTCATATTATTAGTACATGTTGCAATGGCATGAAAATCAGGGGTGTATAAAAGGCTGGTGTGCTATTAAAAAGATGTTAGCAATATTAAAGGGCAAATCAAGGTCAAGATAGTTTTGGGTGAGAGAGGTAAGTACGTAATGGAAATACCTTTTCAGTGTTACAAATTATCAACTTCTGATTGTGAAACAAGGATAAGATGATGATCCAAACTTTCAGACCATTACGCTTATTGTGAATATTATGTTAAGCCACTGACTTTTCAGGTGGGTTATGCATGAATGATCAGAACATAGAAAAAATGTATGAAAAAAGTACACTGTAAGCAATCATAACAACATAATCCAAATGTTTGGAATTTAGCCAGTAAGTCATCTGAAACCACTATGTGGAAATGTTGTTTATGAAATACTCTGAAAAGTATGGCATATCAAATGAGCAAGAAATTGGGCTACTCTTCAACTTGCAGAAGAGAAGCACAGGTACAAGAATAATAGCTTCTGGAAAGAAAGCCAAAGAGGCATGTATTTCAAGTACAAAAGTATCATTATTGCTATCCTAAAAGAAAATACAAGTGTGGTAATCAAAGCAAGGAATTGAACTTGTCAAGTCATGCTCAATGATAACAGTGTTAATGGCTTCCCAACTTATGCTCAAGCAAATAACTAAGAACACTGCATAATAACATTTTTCAGGGCTTTGGGCATGACATTTTCAACATTATTGCCTTCATGGATCTAACATTCCATCCTTGTGATGTTCAAAAGGTTGGTATATAACAGCAAGGTACACAGTTTCATTATTTGTGCATCCTATTAGAGTATCTTATATGCAGGAGTCTTGAAAACACAAGAAGCTAGTCTTATAATGTTTTAGTAGTAATTATACCTCTTATTACATAACAAAAGTGGTGAACTTTTGGGAGTAAAAAATATTTAATTTGTGAAAGCTTGGTTGGAAGGAAAATATTTTGTTACAGATGAAACTGAAAGTAGTTTCAAAATAGTGTGATTCTGGTCTAAGAGATCTCAAACTTAATCCAATTGGGCTAGTAAAATAATTAAGCCATTTTTCTTTTGAATTAGACTTATACTTGTTAAATATCAAAATTGGATTTCTAATTTCAAAATTAAATGTAAAAATTTATGTCATTGATATATTTACTGTTAAAAAGGTTTGCAGTCAAAATAAATTGATATATGCAAATGGGGGTTATTAATTTAAATTTAAAACCATGTCCCAGAATGCACAGTTTTGCTATTCAGTGATTTTCTCTTTTTATGTGTATGTAAATTCTTTAAGAATTTTTTTTTTTTACTAACTCAAATAGTTCCCACTTGGACCAGGACCAGATGGTCACATTGGGCCAATGGGACCAGACATGGGGACATCTGTTCTGAATGGAATGTCCTCAGCAGGTACAATCGTCTATGTTTCGAAGTCATGCATGTCTTCCCATTCCAATTGTAAATGAATATATTTCATTTACTATAAAAATGAAAATTACTTCAATGTTTTATATTACTTGTGTGCACAGTCAATAGATTTTTAGTTTCTTCTATATAATTGGATCTAGACTTACAGGATTTTGTTATTAAAACATCAATAAAAGTTAGGATTTTGAAACTTTTATGTGAAATATAAGAAAGACAGAAAAAGAAAAGGAAAAATACTTACATTTTTATATTTATTTCTACATACTTAGTTTTTATTACAATATTTTCATTTGTATTTTCCTGACATACATTTTGTAGGTTTTATTAATTAAAAGCTTGAGCAGTATATATGAAACTGTGGGTGATATATTTATCAGTATACACATATATTTACAGTTAAAAAATGAGAATATTAATATTTGTTTTCTTTTAATGAGGCCAGATGGTTAAGGCATTTCACTCTTAATCTGAAGTTCAAATCCCTGTCACACAAACATGCCTGCCCTTTTAGCTGTGGGGGAATTATAATGTGACAGTCAATTCAACTGTTCATTGGTAAAAGATAAGCCCAAGAGTTGGCAGTGGGTGGTGATGACTAGCTAACTTCCCTCTATCTAGTCTTACACTGCTAAATTAGGGACGGCTAGTGCAGATAGCCCTCATGTAGCTTTGCACAAAATTCAAAACAAACCAAACCAATCTTTTAATGAATCGTGTGTACGATTTCATCTAATGTTTTATTTGTAATATTTATCACATAACCATTAACCTGTTATCTCATATGGCACAAGATTTCATAAACATTCATACTTATGTTAAATTTCAACATTTTTTTATTTTACTTATTATGAAAATAACTTTACTAGTACCTTAATGAACTGACACAAATATTTAATACAGGTTTCATTAGTTGATTTTATGTGTAGTATTTTATTCTGTCTGGCATTTTTCTTAATACTTTCATCCTTTTGTAGGTGAAGGTTTAGATGGTATGAAGAACTCGCCCATCAATGGTCCTAGTACACCTAGAGAAGACGTGCCTCCTATGGGAGAATATGGTATTTCAGGTTATGGACAAGAAAATGTAAGTAGCTCATTACAGTTGAGTACTCACTTTAGAAACTCAAGCTAACTTGTACTACTTCAGTTCTATCTTGTGTTGTGTGTGAAGCCATGCATGTTGTTTGATGTGTTCAAACTGCAAAAAGTGTTGTATATTTACTTTCTCCCTCTCTCTCTCTCTGTCTCTTCAAAAATGTAGTAAGTCATTTATTTCTGTATTATTGGTCTACAGATGTCAGGGAATACATCAGGAATTGACATGCAATGCCATTTACAGGCTTGTAGCAGTCATCAAGTTCACCCATGTGAAATTTAAATGCTGGATGAGCTTCGGGTATGTATTTATAGCATTGTCATTGTGCTGCTCTCTTAACTCTACTGAATGTTCACTCTCCGTATTAGTTATATAGTGACCCGAAACTGTAGCTGACCTCACACTTTTCTTTTTTATATGTTTGTTTTAATTCCACAATACTTTCCCTTCATTGTTTATTTATTATTATATGCTTAGAAATGTCTCAGAATGTACTGACTTAAAAGATCTAATTTTTGTAATCGTTGACAGGTTTCCCTATCTGTTTAAGTTTTAGAAGCTTGTTTATAGTTCTTCTTCTCTGTTCAATATTCTTTAAAAAAAATAAAAAATAAAAAAAAGGCTTAGGAGTGCACATATGCTTAAAGAATGTTACAATTGCACCACCATCAAAAGAATTAGCTGTTCTCATTTTAAGCCTTTTTGTAACAAAATAGGCTTAGTCTTAACCCATTTTAGGCCTATATAGCATAAAGTAGTCTTCACTCTTGTGAAAAGAACCTGGTATTACCAAGTAATGCAGTATAGCATTGCATTAATGAAAATATACCAAACCAATAATCTAGCTGACTTCTAGAAATGCAGTAGCAGAACCTTTTCTTAGAACTGCAATTAAATCTCATGTGTATATAAAATCAAATCATATGCTAACTATATTATACATGTGTCAAGCTACATTTCCTTACAAAACCTACATTGGAGATCACTATCAAAAGATAGGAACATTCTTTAAACTTGTGGTCAATTTCAAACTTTGTGTATTTTGTATACTGGACTGGACTATTTATTTATATTTCAGCTATTACATTTATACATTATAAACATTTGTGTTTACACTAAAAGATTGTAACAAAAGTTGTTTTTTCTATTTATTTACACCCTCTCATCTGCTTTTTTTCAGTTTAACAATTATATCCAAAGCTACATTTTTGCATCTGATTAAAGTAATAATTTTTAACAAATGTTGTATTCACTGCTATAATCTCCCCTGCTTCTTTATGAACTGATTGCAAGTTAACTGTTTAATCCTTTCTTTGTACAAAGGGCTCAGCATAATATATACTTGTTAGTCTATGCACTTGCACACATTAACTATTTGCATTATAACTTTTGAAACAGTATATGTATCTTCACAAGATTTAGTATACTTTTAGCAAAGATTACAAGTATTTTGTACACAAAAAATCAGATTCTTTAATGAATTATTTTTACTAAAGATTCATTTGAGAAAATAGTCTGTTTCTATACTAGTCTGAGTGCAAAATGATTTCATGTTATGATTAAAATCTATTTTTCATCCCAAAAATCTCAAATATTTGCATAATCTATAAAACTTCCTAAATATGTTTCAGATGTTTGTTTTCAGTAAAACTCTATATTTTATTTTTATACTCTAACTATGTGTGGGGTCTGTCACTTGACCTACCTTGTAAGCATCATAAAAAAATAAATATAAATTATGTTTTTTTTTGCACTAGAATGACTACATATTTTTACAAAAAAAATACATGTTTAGTCTAAGTAGCTGAAATCTCATAACAGTATATATGAACACGTATATTTATTATTTTTTTATTATATTGATGCTGAAACGGTGCATGCTCACTCATGTTACATGTCCAGTAATATAAAGTTGACCTTTAGTCTTCCCTGTCTTGACAGTATTGTAGTGGACTAGTATTTTGTAATATACAGGCACATTTATATTATTATACATTATATATATGTATATAGATTATTACTATTTAGAAATAAATAATTAAACTTATTATTCTTAAAATATAGAACAATAACTCAAGAAGTAAAGAAAACAATTATATTTCCTCACTTACAACCTTTGTACTCAGTTCTTGCTGGACATAGGGTGCTAAGCCTTTTAAAATTTTGCATGTGAAGGATATCAAACAAAATTTGTTTTTAGGTTTTATATATACAATTGAATAACCAGAAAATCATAAGTAACTACACTAATACCATAGAATTCCACTATAACTTATTAACTTAGTTAACTAAGGTTTTTTTATATTTTATTTTATAAAATATGAAACTTCGAGCAGACTAAAGACACAGCTTACCTCCATCAAAAGAACATGGAAACCTTTTCAAAGATTAAAATGATGGAGAAAATCACTTTGGGGAGATTCTAAGTTGTAGTATAAAAGGGACCACTTTAAGAAATGAAAAGAGTTGAACAGATCCACCATGTTTGATTAAGTGAATAAGCCTTATCTCAGCAAAATAAAAAGTTATGAGGTTGTTACTTTATATTCTAGATTGTCAATATTAATAATGTAGTTCCTAATTTGTATTAAATCATGGACTTTCTAGTTCTACATCACAAACATCTGATCTTAAACCATGCTGCATTCAACATAACATGTGACTCACTGAAATCTACATTTAGTTCTGTTATTTTAGAATTTACTTTTAAATTAAAGAATTAACTCATGTATAATTTTAAAGTTTGAATTGTAATCTACAGTTTAATTTCAAACTTATTGATATAAATTCATAAAATAGTAGTTCAATAATATTTTGAATGCAAGTCAACAAAAATGAGATGACAGCCTATGAACCTTTACCCATTGTGAAAGGGTTAATATCAAACTTTAAATTTATCATACAGTTTTTTTTATTATATTTGAGCACTTTAGTTTGATTCCACAAGTCCAACACTGTGGATCAATGCGTCCCTAAATGTGTAATTTTAATCATCATTTTCATAATCAATAAATCTTTATGCTTTAGGTTTTTAATATTTTAGCAGGACCAGAATGAATCAGCAGCAATATTAAAACTCAAAGAAACCATGTGGGAAAAAGTTAAAAGATTTGGAAGAAAAAAAACTCCATCAGTACAGCAAGAATATTACTTACAATGAGTAAAAGAATATGAAACAAAAGCAGATGTCCATAAATGATTCTACACTGTCAGAACTTATAATGATTGTCTTCAGTTCAAAAACGTTTTGCCTACTCATCCTTGGATTGTTATTTCATACTAAGTGAGAGCATAGATAAGTTAAAATGTTGAAGATTGGCATCAAAGTTTATTGATGGTTTACGGTTAAATATTGTCTGGTATTGTACAAATTCAGGGTTCAACCAACTACTGTTAAGATGTTTTTGTTTATATTGAAGTTTTTATGGGATCAGACATCTTTATAATACAAACCTATTACTCCTAGAAACATGATTATCTTTACCATAAGCGTGTATTAGAGTTTCATCTCTGTCTCAGTATTTTCTCTCCCTTTTATAACCATTCAATTTTATCATAAACTTTGTGGCCATTATATCAACAGTGTTCTGGACATTGAATTCAAGGAAAGTGTCAACAGACTTTTAAAGCCAAGAAAGAAAGACACAGCTGTTGGCAAGTCAAGAATATTAAAGCTGATCCTTTAGTTTTTCTTTCCATAAGTTGGTTTTCCTCGTTATCTTTGCAACTGTCTTCCTTTTAAAGCGTTCCATTTAAAAAAAATATTAAGGAGAGGATTTTTTGTTTGTGATGAAACATCAGTTGTTAAACCACTACAAGATTTATTAAGGTATTTAAGAAGTTTCATGTTCTGACAGCAAACTGGGTGAAACAAGGTAAAAAGTTGTTATATGGCATAAAACAAAAATATTATTTCTGTCATTACAAAAATATAAAAATAAAAATTTTCTTTAAATATGAGGTTTTTGAACTATTTGCAAATTACACCACCAGCATTGATTATAGTTCAGCCAAGAGATAAATGATGGTTTAAGTTATATGTAACTACTTTTGTATCAGTCATAAGTAAATTTTCCAGAATGCATGTAAGGAATTGCATTAGGAGTTCCAAGTTAAGTCAGCACTGTATCGTTAAGTTATAGATTTTGTTTGAATCAACCAAAATGTTAAATAACAAGCTGTGGATTTTATGTACTACTATTTACTTAGTGTGAAGAGTATAACGGAGAGAAACAAGCTTGTTAGAAACAAATGTTTGCTGATATTAATTTGTTATTAGTACTTGTTGAAGGATGTTAGTCAGATCGAATTTTAATAAAGTAATTTATTGAAATATTTCATTATTTCAGTCTTGAACATTTTCAGGAAACTAAATGTTATGAAGTCAGTGAACATTTACATATTTGATTAGTACACAGCCCTGGAAAAATTAATTAACTAGTAAGAGTTTTTGCTAAGAAAAATTTGTATAGAAATTCTCAACTAATGATGTTTGTTGTGAGTTACCTTTTATGTGAGATTACTAGCTCTAATATATTAATAAGCTCAAATTATTTCTAGACATGTAAAAATATGTCCTCGTAATTTTTTTAATAATACTAAAAATCTGCAATTTAAATGGAAAGATGAAAATCATAATAGTTCAGCTGTTTCGTTTTTGCCCACAAAAAGAAAGATAATAGTAATGTTTAAAAAATTTAATGTATATATACACTCTTCTATTTTGTATATACATGTATTTATTTATCTATAAAACGAGTGTGGGTGAGATGAAATTTATCTTTTCGATATTGCCCTGATTAACGTATGACCTAATATGTATATTATTTGCTGTATTTAAGATATTTGGGATTATTGTTTGTTTATCTTAATTAAAGTTTCTCATCCTTTTCGACAATAAAAGCTGCGATTTTACGTAAAACTTGGTTTTGTTCACAAAACACTATTTATTACAGCTGAATAATAACAAACGCCAAATGCTAAAATAAAAACATTTCTGTTGCTTGAAAGTGATATTATTTTTATTATCTGATAAAATTGTTTCTATGATAAACACAGAGACAGGAAATTGTCAATTTTCACGTATGAATGTAAATTTGTCACGTGAAAACTTGAAAGATTAACTCTGGCTCGACTTGCCAAACGCATGTGTGTATCTCCCTGTTTACCCTAAAGCATTCTGTTAAATTCATGTTTGTTTGTTTTTTTCTTTTGTAACCAGTTTTGTTGGCAGAATTACTCTTACGTTTGTCTGCTAAGGTTTTTTTATAGCTTCAACTTTACAAGTGGTGCGACAGTCTGTAAAGACAACCTTTCGGTATACTGATCCAATAAATTATTAATTTCAGTGATCTGTGTGTTGTTTTCTATTTCTTTTTATATGGTTATTTGTTTAATTTATAGGAAATTTAAGAAATACTATAATTATGTGCGCGTAAGGAAAGACTGGTTTATTGATAGCAAGCAAGAAGGCGGAAACAACACAACAAAACAAGCCTCGAAGTGTCGAATAAAGTAAAAAAACGAAAGCGGTTATAGCAGCTGCACGTTCGTTATGCGTTCAGTCTTGTTTATGTGTCTATAGAAATCTATAGCCAGTGGTTGTCAACATTTTAAACATAACAAAATGTGACCCGATTTTAATGACAATGATTTACTTGTGTAAAAGTACAAATGACGTTTTATGGAAAATGTGTATATAATGGAGAGAAATGATATCATATTTGGATACAGTGCACAGGATTTGCTGTGTTACATGTAAAAATTTCGAGACAAAAAACATTGCAGGCCTCTTATATTACAAATGTCGGATGGAGGTCTTGTTTGTTTTGAATTTTGTGCAAAGCTACAAGAATGGATAGTTTTACTATACTTGCGTAGAAATGTTCACTGATTTCAACTCTTCTCAACTTATGTTTATAGTTTTCATTAATATATTTAACTGTATTACATATGTTTTAAAAAGTTGGATGTTACTAGGTGAATTGAATTACTAAGGTTTATAAGCGAATGGTGTTACTTGAGGAGTTGTGTTAGTAAGGTTAGTGCTGCTAGTAGAGATGGTGTTTTTTGTTTTGAATTTCGCGCAAAGCTACTTAAGGGCTATCTGCCTTAGCCATCCCTAATTGTGCAGTGTAAGACTAGAGGGAAGGCAACTAGTCATCACCACCCACCGCCAACTCTTGGGCTACTTTTTTACCAGCGAATAGTGGGATTGACCGTCACATTATGACGCCCCCATGGCTGAAAGGGCGAGCATGTTTGGTGCGACGGGGATTCGAACCCGCGACCCTCAGATTACGAATCGAACGCCTTAACCCACCCGGCCGTGCCGGGCCATAAGAGAGAGTGTTTCAATAAATGAATAGTACAATATGATGATGAACTCATTCTAGGGGCTGAGCGTTAAAATACATCATCAGTGTATAGATTTAATTATATGCCCAAAAAGGATTACAAGTGAAACTATTCAGTGATGTCGAGAAAACCCACTTGTAGAGAAATATATATGTAAAATCGGCTAGTTTGGGTTGAGAAAATATTTTACATAGAAGAGCGAACAAGTGAAACTATTGTTTTAACAAGACAACTATTATAACATCGTTTTATGTAGTATTTGAACATGGCAAATATTATAACTAGTAAATTACTTTACAGACTTTTACAATTATCTGTTACGAAAGGATTTTATTATATCCAATGTTTCGTTTTTATTTATGATTTAGTACACATTTAATGTACTGCAGTATAGTTTTTGCTTCTATATTTAAGTTGCTTAACATGCTTTTAGAATTTATGTCCTGAAAAGGATGCTTATTTAAATCGCTAAATAATGTACAATGATTTAACATGAATCTTATTATTTCACTTTATAGCTATATCTTTCATACATATTGGAAACTGTAGTGTCTGAACCTTTGAAAAGCTTTACTCGCTGGCAAAGCTCAATATTCATTTTTGAAATTATGGGAGAAGAAGCATGAATAATACTGATGCCATATTTTATTTCACAAACGGGACGTTATACACTAAATTGTCAGGAATTAATCACACTGTAATTTACATATATATTTTTCTCTACAACTGGGTTCTTTCAACAACTTTGACTATAATTTACAGTTCAAATTGTGACTGAATTTAAAAATTAAAATTAGATTTATCAGGTTGTTGCATATGAAATGTCGGAGTTTTAAAGGAAAATCTGAAACAACTACATCTTTTTGTTGTTTAATTTATTTAATCTAAATGAGCTCCTTTGAACTCAATACACTTATGTCAACGAGTTGTAAGTTTATAAATGCCATCTTTAAAGCACTGGACGTTCTTTAATGCAATAAAGTCTTCAGAGGTAATTTCAATTAACCGCTGGTTTAGAAACGTTTTTCCTTTAAAACAAATCTCCAAATGTTTAAAAACTGATCATTTGTAGAGGAAAGATATGTTGGATAGAGTAAAGTTTCATACTAAAGTTCGTTTAGTTTTTGCACAGTAACAGTGATTGTTTCTCCCGAGGTTAAGAATGAATAAGGGATCACACCTGTTGACGGCCATCAAAACATTGACTGTAGGCTTCTTAGGGTGAGGAGCTGGTTTTGGTATATGTTTTGGTTCTTCTTCATGGTCAAGCCACAGTTTAGAACGTCGTAAAAAATCCAATTTTTATTACAGGTGACAATTCTATGGAGAAACGGATCTATTTTGTTGTGAGTGAAGAACAAAACTCATTTTGTTTGGTGGTTTTCAAGCAATGCGTGAGATACCCATTTATCGAGATTTTTCACCTTACCACTTGCTTCAAGATGTCGGGAAACTGTTGAATAGTGAATATTACGTTTGCCGGCAAGTTTTCTTAGAGTTTGGCTGGTATCTGATTCAGTTAAGGCCTTCAGTTCTTCCTCATTTATGAATGTCTGATGGCGGTCCGAGTCTCATTTTCAAGCCTTGTGAAATCAGAACAAAGTCTCTGAAACCAACGATGTGCTGTGTGTTTATTAGCTGTGTCATCATAAACGCGTGATTGATATTACGAGCTACTATCACCGCATTCTGACTAAATGTGAATTCGTGCAAGAAAATTATGTCCTTATCAATATAAATATAGTTTAGTTTCTGAAATAAGAAAAATAAAAGTGAGCTTGAAATGAACCAAATAATATACTATATTATTCTGATAAGTTTACGATAATGTTTCTCTTTCAACCACTAAAAATCAAGTTTCAAACTTGCACATGAAAATCTGACATTTCATATGCAACAGCTTGATACTATATATTATTGTTGAGTAGTTCCTAGCATTAGTGAAATGCTCAACAATTACTTTTTGCATGAGTTGTATAACTGGCTCAGAGCTTTGGTTGTGCTTTTTGACCATCCATGAAATAATTTAAGTTGGGGATTAGCATAAACTTTTCTCCCGTCACTGGGGTATGGTAGAATTTATAGTAGGTATGACCTAGATGTGCGACAGGTTGGAGCTATTTTCTTTTATCAAAATGTCTGGGTTTGGGAAAGATACGTATTGAGAAAAGCATTTATGTACTAAAATTATCTTCCTATTATTTAATTTAAAATGTGCACACTAAACTTAATGTTTCAGAAATATATCAAATATTGCCGAATTTTACTATTTACTAAATATGGCATTTCAAATTTTCAGAAAGCCTGAGGACAAAAGAAACCTGTATATTTATGATAACGTTTGTTTGTTTTTTGAATTTCGTACAAAACTACTCGAGGGCTATCTGTGCTAGCCGTCTCTAATTTAGCAGTGTAAGACTAGAGGGAAGGCAACTAGTCATCACCACCCACCGCCAACTCTTGGGCTACTCTTTTACCAACGAATAGTGAGATTGACCGTCACATTATAACGTCCCCACGGCTGAAAGGGCGAGCATGTTTGGCGCGACGGGGATGCGAACCCGGGACCCTCAGATTACGAGTCACACGCCTTAACGCGCTTAGCCATCCGGGCCTGACATAGATGTAACGATGAAGAAAATGTGGTAATTCGTTAATTTGTGACGACCTTACGATGTGGAATTCCAAGTTTGACTTTGAGATATATTAATACATACTACTTTTTATGGCACTTGGGCCACCCGGGCCCATTTATGGTAACAATTGTGTGATATAAATGTGCTTCTAGAATATTTATACTATGAGTAAATTTGGTTCAAAATTTTGAAAAATGGTAAAAATTACCTGAATTTAATAATTTATTTATATGGCGTAATTCTAGATTAAAACTTCATGCTTAAAAACACCTTTTCTTTGAGTATACCATTTATTGTATAATTATTATAAAACCATGTTTCCCATAGTTTTCAGCTCTTTGCTAATTTTAATTTAAAAAATTTAATAACTTATGTTCATTGAAATAATCTACCTCCCCCCCACGAGGAGGTTATTGCGTATTGACTTCCTCCCAGCTACTCTAGCATAAACATCAGTTTTTTCTTTACTTTATCTGGAACTCTTGTTTTTTGGAACTAAAGAATGCCATAACAATACACAATTTGGATTGAGACTTTATGAAGCCATCTCGAACTTCATTGCAGGAGACAACTTCCAATGCTTATGTTACAAGTCGCTCTACCCATTCGACTACACTAGTTTCAAGATATTTTTTTTGAGTTACACAATAGTTTCGTGTGAGAAGTCCATCGTGAGCGGTGGTTCCAACCTATTCTCATTCCAATCAATCAACTTGTAGTAGTTTGTGGCATTGAAGTTTATCCTTGGCACTCTGAAATGTCTCATTCCGGTCAATGATAATCGACGAGTTCGAATCCCCTTCACACTAAACATGCTCACCTTTCAACAGTGGGGGTGTTATAATGTGGCGGTCAATCCCACTATTCGTTGGTCAAAGAGTAGCCATAAGAATATGAGGTGGGTGGTGATGACTAGCTGCCTTCCCTCTAGTCTTACACTGTTAAAGTAGGGAAAGCTAGTGCAGATAGTCCTCGAGTAGCTTTGCGGGAAATTCAAAACCAACAAACTTACCCCTTATTTTTCAATTAATTTTTTCTTCTTCTTTACTTTGGAGAGCAGTCACCTTCCCATGACTGTTTGCAGGCAGTAAAGGATGATATAGATCTGGGGCGTTTTTGGCTTGAGCACCCACATCTCGCTTTCCTAATTTGTATATCTATTATTTTCATTTCTATTGCCACTTCCTTTATTTTTCTTTATGTAAGACTAGCAAATGGAGGTTAAGACTGATAAACAGTGTATTCCCATCACAATGTGGATACTACTTTCGTAATCTTCTCCAAAACGTAGGGTACATTTTATATCCCACATTATAGCTTGCATCCTAAGATCCTTTCAATTAGTGCCGCGTTTTTGTTGTTTTTTTTTTTTTTGGTTCGGCTTATTTTTGGTTATAACAAACTAATAAAATTAGTCAGAGGTTTGGATTTACTGTTATTAACGCAGTCCTTCCTTTCATTTCGTTACCTAACTCTATTAGTATTAATTTTCTCTAAATATATATATATATATATATATATATATATGCTTATAACAAGAAACAATAAGCTAGTGTGTTAAATTATTGTATATTAACTAGAGATATAAATAAGCACTCTTTTAGGACGATAACTGAAAAAAATGTTATTCAAACGAAATATAGAAGCAAAGCTATACCTCAGTAAGTTCAATTTCTACTAACTCATGAAAAATACAGTTGTATGTAGGATGTGTCCCTTTCAGTATTTATAATTGAAACATTAAGAGTGTTAAAATCCTTTCAGGACAGTGATGTCGGGAAAACCCACATTTTTAACAGTACACGCTCATACGATCGTTAAGAAACTAAGAAATTTAAACCAAAGAATTATCAATAGAAGAAATGACATTTATTTCATTCAACAATTCGAAAGGAACAACTAAGGTAAAGGTAAAACTATCAAAAAAATTTAATAAATACACAAACATTATCCAAAATTTACAGAAAAAAAAACTACTTAAAGCCATGTTGAACACGAAATACAAAGAACTACATGACTTACAAAAACAAAAAATGAACCTAGACCATCAACTGGTATGCTGCATTAAACCAGAGATTTACGGACTTATACAACGAAACATAAACCAAATCAACACTAGGAATGACAGAGACAAAAAGATCTGTCACAACAAAAAACTAAGATGCAAACAACAGAAAAGACATCACGACAAGCCGTTGACTAACCTCATAATTAACAGATCCGACCGATAATTAAACACAGACGAGATACATCTACTTAACAAAGGACTCAACTTCGCAATAACACCTAGGTACATTCCAACCTTAGAAATCAAAACATGTTTAGAAGATCTAGCCAGAAGACTTGTGATACTTTCTACAGAAAACAACCAACAAAAGAAGACAACCTAGACAATTTTATTGACATCCAACAGCCAAACATCACAGGAAAAATTATAAATTTATATTTTCCAGAAACACCTAAAAACAACATCTTAAACGATTTTTTAAAGAATTTTCTCACAAAACCATCAACATAATTTCACAAAACAGAAAGCTAAAAAATAATCTTACAAAAAGAGACATTAATTCCATTAAAAACCTAAAACAAGACAAAAACAAAAATTCTAAAAGCAGATAAAGGAAGCGTTATAGTCATAATGAACACGAGTGAATACATCCAAAAAATGAACATCCTATCAGACAACAAATTTAAACCAATACACACAAATCTAACAAAGACACACGAAACGCAACTAAACAAAATACTATTAAAAATGAAAAAAGCCAACACAATTTCACAAACACTTTATTCCTACGTAAAACCGATTCACGCACACCACAAATATACGGCATCCCCAAACCTCATAAACCAGATTGTCCATTACGACTAATAATGTTCACATACGAATCGTTTAATTACAATCTTCGTAAATACGTAGCATGGGCATTCTCCAAATATGTAACATCCGCCAGCTCATTCATCAAAGACTCTTTTAATTTCAAGTCTAATCTTAATCAATTAATCATAAATCCTTAAAATTTGGCAAAAACTAGTAACAAAATATGATATTCCAGTTAATACCAAATTTATTCAAAAGCCAGGCACAAAACTGAGGTCTATACAATGTAAAAACTACACTGACAAACACCACACCAACATTATTTATAAAATACAATGTGATAACTGCCACGACTTCTGTATTGGAGAAACAAGTAGAAAAAAAGAAACCAGATTCAAAGAACATAAAAAGTGACCTTCGCACGTTTTCGAACACTGCAAGTCAAATAAACACAACATAACCATAGAAACCACTCAAATACTAAATAAAGAAACAAACATAAACAAATGCAAAATTAAAGAAGCCTTACTTATACAACAACTTAAACCCAAAATAAACTAATGCAAAGGAACACCTTAATACCTATATTAAAAATAATAAAATAAATAATATAAAATTATATATTCAAACATCTAACACCACCCTCTACATTCCGACACTCAGTTACACAACCCCTTTCAAACATGAGGTCCGCTTCCGGCTAGTTACCTTTTCTTTCTTTCTTCGTAAACCTGACGATGACCGAAGAAGGTCGAAACGTTGTTCGCTCCTCTACGTAAAATATTTTCTCAACCACAACGAGCCGTTTTTACATATATATTTCTTTCAGGACAGATAATTCTGAAATAATGTAAAGTATAACATTTGCGTCTTTCAAATACGCACATGTACACAGGGGATGGGATCGGCCAAAACCCTGTTTTCTGGGATTTACATAACAGAACAATGCTGCAAATAACTGATTTCACTAAGAGTGGTGTCTTTAAACACAGCAGTGATATTGCAAACAGATTCATATTAATGTTTGCATGCTATGAGTTAGTTAACGACAAACTCAACACGCAAATACAGAATATTGTACTATAGAGGGTTTCTTTACAAAACGGTAAAAATTCCTTTTCGTAAAATCAGCGGTTCGAGTCCTCTCAGTGGGCTCAAAAGATAGCTCGATATGGCTTTGCTATAATAAAACACACACGTGTTGTAGCCATATAGGAATTTATAGCTTCGGAAAATAATTTAGATATTATTTCTAGCCTTGTGTGTACACTTTTTTTTTGTAAGAGTTTCTCGCTGTTGGATTGAAAATGTAATATTTGCATTTTGTTTTAACTTGTTTCTCAGCTTTTTTTTTTATCACACCCATTCGCGTTTTTAAATTAACATTTTTTTAATTATCTTATGCACTGAAGCTAAAGCTCCCAGTATCTTTTCAGTTTGTGTATGAATCGCGTATTCAAGTGAGGGAGAGCAGATGCTGAACATTCGCATTCACATGAACTTAGTAGCAGTGTGGCAAAGAATGTCAGTAACATGAAGATATTTGGTATACTGAAGGACGCTTTTAAGCAGTCAGCCAGTATCTGGGATCTGTTATGTAGAAATATAGAAAGCCATCTTGTCTTCCATTGTTGAAGTTTTTCATAAAAAAATTTATTGGGATTTGACAAATCTTCCCTGTAAAAATCCACAGCTTCTTTGATACCAGAGGTAGAAAACTCTTGTACGAGTTTCGATGGCATAAGTTTCTGAATTTATGCTACTTACTTTGCACGTGCATCAAATCTGGAGGACACAATAATATGGATAATAGTAACAAGATATTACTAAAATACACGCTCGCTGTTTCAGTGAAGTACAAAGAAAAGTAGAATAATTTACCACTCTCAAGAGTAGAGAAATCTATTGTGGTAATGGTATACTGTTAGGAAACTCACTGAAATAGTCACAAAAAACCACGTAGCCATAAAGTAAAACAGTGAACTCAAGAAACAATAAAGTAGCAGTTTCCAATTAATGCGCTATAGTTTGCACAAATTATTTTTTCACTAATGTGCATTAGTAAAATACCGGATTTTTTCAATGGTGGAAAGTGAAAGGCTTATCAAAAGTCTTCAGGACATAAAAATTAAATGCTTGAATTAATTTTAAAAGTACATTATGACATACTCAATAATGGATTCAATACTGATGTCCAAGTTTCATTAAAATATTCGCAGCCGTTTTTGGAATTTTATTTGTAGAGGCCTGTAAAACTATAAGCAATAATGATAAAACTGGAAATTGTTACAAATATGCACATTGTTACCCTAATAACACGAAACAGTTAGTGTAATGGTACTTAAATAGCTTCTAGATTTCTACAGTGTTTGAATAGTTTCGAAAAGCTTTTGTTTGTAACGAAGGCGAACTTAGAAAATTTTAGAAGGTGGAAATCTTGACTTTCAAGAATCAAGTTCATAACTGTTCTATAACCTTCGCAAGAGGTTTTTGAGTAACTGTGCACAGGCTTTGGCGTAGTATATCTAGCCGTTTTGTTGTATGCTTTGACGCTTGAATGGATTCAAGCAGAAACCTTGCCAATAGCGATTAAAAACTGATGAGATTTCTTATTCTCTTTCAAGAATCAACATAGATAGAGTCCTGTGATATGTGCAGAAATGTTTTTAGTAGATTTGCCCAGATCTGAATAAAATATCCATAATCGCTTTTTTCTGTAGGCTTGTGAAACATAAATAATATGAAGAAAAATTGGATGCATTTTGAATTTTTTTCAACAGTAGGAAAATCACGTTTTTGCAATTATCAATATTTTAGCAGTCTCAGATATTGAAATTAAAGGTCTTGAGTATTGTTTCAAAAACAAGTGTCTACCAGTGGCTCAGCGGTATGTCTGCGGACTTACAATGCTAAAATCTGGGTTTCGATACCTGTGGTGGGCAAAGCCCAGTAGCCTATTGTGTAGCTTTGTGCTTAACTCAAAAAAAAAAAAGTCTGCTTTTAAAGATAGTTTTTGCCCTATGTTCTGTCAGATATTTTGTGAAATTCAAGGGAAAACCCTATTATGAACCATTACCGTTGTTCCTAATAATTTTTATGACACCACTACCAACATTAAAACCGTATGTTAATTATTTATGGAAAAGCATTCCAGAAGAATGGAGCATCATGCTAACATTATTTCAGTAGTGCATACATGTTTGTTTGTATTTGAATTTTCGCTCAAAGCTACTCAAGGACTATCTGCGCTAGCCGTCCCTAATTTAACAGTGTAAGACTAGAGGGAAGTTAGTCATCACTACCCACCGCCAACTCTTGGGCTACTCTTTTACCAACGAATAGTGGGATTAACCGTCACATTGTAGCGCTCCCACGACTGAAAGGGCGAGCATGTTTGGTGCGACGGGGATTCGAATCTGCGACCCTCGAATTACGTACGAGTCGAACGCCTTAACCCACCTGGCCATGCCGGGCAGTGCATACATGTACGTATACGATAGCCAGTGATTAAAATTGCTAGTCTACTATTATCGTACATAGTCGTTTTAATTAGTAATATAATTTAAAAATTAATAACTACTTTTCAAGTATATATAGTACAATACTCAACTATAATAAAACATACATATATATGTTAATTTAAGTCTAGCTCCCCATGCAGTGTTATAACATAATGATGATTTGTTAACTTTTCATTGGATGTTTGTAGATTTCAAGCCAATAGCCATGCAGTTGTTTAAGCTATATTTCACGTGAAATTGCTTCCAGGTTTAATTTTATAGCACCTATTTTTCACACAGGTGGTCTTTCTTCTATACCACCTTAGCATTAATATGCTTTGCACAATATATATTGGCTGAAGCAATAAATAAATAAGATACTATCGTGATTAAAAGTGCTATATATAATACACTATGCTATAATAACTGTCTTATTAAAATAATTGATTTATTTCTAACTGTTTAGGACATAATTAAATCTAGACTTTGGTGAAGTAATCAAATGTTGAGCCACACCATGATGAGCTCAACGTCCTATTGAACTATCCGTTTATAAAAACACCATCCGCCTTAGCAATGCTAACCGTTGTAGCATAAGTTTCCATTCGCTTATTGAACGTTAAAAACACAGTTCACCTAATAACACCATCCGTCTTTGTAAAACTCATGTAATACATAAAAGAAAACAATAAACATAAGTTTAAATGTGTATGCAGTCCTTGGGAAGTATAACAACACTATCTGACAATAGAAACACAATATGCCTTTGCAAAACACACTGCATCTCTGTCAGCAATTCCATGAAAATTGTTGCCTGTTACCCATATTCGCCTATAGTAAACGACACTCTTTTATCGAGCTACAATACTGTCCCCTCCACTAAGACTGTCGTTTACTTTGGTACCATTTCATGAATGTTATTAACTCTATTGCTTATTACATTACAGTTATGTACAGGGTGGCCCAAAATAATGTTACTTTAAATTATGCACTATCTATATTTCTATTCTAAAAGCTTTATTTTGAATTAAGATAGTATTGGTGGATGAATAAAAATAAACACAAAACCATTGCAAAATTAAAGCAACAGATCGCAAGTGCTGTCCGTTCAATCAGAGTTTTAAACTGTGTAACTGCATGTCACATGCTCTGTCGTAAATGTTACGATTGTTTGAATATTGGAGCCCTCAATTTGGGTACCTCAGAAGATACAGCAGTGTACGTACAGTCATTTTGATGTATAAAATGTTAATAAAGATGTTTTGGTGGTTTGTAGATTTATTTACTGTCGTCGTATGAGCATTCGAAATGCGGGTACATTTTTGGCCACACTATACATATTACGTAACAGTTATGTAACCCTCGTATGTCTGCCTACTTTACATATTACATAATAGTTCTGTAACCCTCAATCAGCATCCTTTGATCTTCCCTCACCTGACGAGAAGACAGCTTCCCTTACTGAAAATGAATATTTTTATAACTCTTTTTATTACAATTACTTAAAGCTGTTGAACATAAACTTGTTTCATATCTATTGTTGTGAGCTTTAAACGATACGATTATAGAATCCAACAAAATAGTTTTGTTCGTGTAATACTTGTGTTTGAACGTATAGTTTGCTGGAAGAATTGTAATTAACAATATGCATCATTGTGATATAAATAGCCTAAGCTTTCCAACAGATTGTTGCCTGTGCATTGTTACATCAGAGAACGTCATTGTTTGTTTTTTTCTTACCACTTTAAGAGACAATATAAGTATTTCTTTGGTAGCTTTTGAACTGACTATCTCATCGCACGAAGAAGGCAGTATTTAGTATTTTGTTCAGTGTTATTATCTTTATGGCGTTTATTTTATCATCTTGCAAATTAACCCGCCCCCTAGTGGCATAGTGGTGTTTGCGGACTTACTACGCTAGAAACCGTATTTCGATATCCGTGGTGGGCAGAGCACAGATAGCCCATTGTGTAGTTTTGTGCTTAATTCAAAACAAACAAACAAGACACCTATTTATTGCTTGGTCGAAATACGTTAATAAATTAAGGAAGCTTGCATCTCTATCAGCAATTCCATGAAGATTATTATGTAACTGAATGTGTGTGTTTTTGTTTTTTTATAGCAAAGCCACACCGGACTATCTGCTGTGTCCACCAAAGGAAATCAAACTCTTGATTTTAGCGTTTAAATCCATACACTTACCGTTGTCCCTGCGGGAGCTATAACTTAATGAAAGAATTTCTGTGCTAAATCGACGTATATCAATAAACCTGATACCATGCTGCAGCAGGTGTTACGTTTACTGGTATGTTGCCACGTGACGCGTAGTCATCCATTTACTTGTTCTTGCGTGAAAGTGGTCATTCTTTACAATATTGCCCGTCAGTGGCAGTGCGGTATGCCTGCGTAACTACAACGTTAGAAAATGGGTTTCGATACCCGTGGTGAACACAACACAGATAACATATTGTGTAACTTTAAACAAACAAAAACTTTACAATATTATTGGAGCATCGATAGATGAGTAAAATAGCGGGGTAGTATGCAATTTATTATACAGACGATTAAAACTATTGCACATGGTGAATGTCGATCAAAGGAACGAGGAAGTTGTGTAGTAAGCTTTTGTTCTGAACCCTACTTGTTCCGTCTCAAGTTTTATCAATAAGAGATTATTGTATACTAAGTAGCCTCATACAGCTAGGACCCAAAATCTGCTATTCCAGTTTTCACCACAAGGGACGACCACTTTATTCTAGGCTTCGTGGCTGGCGGCAACGTTTTACCAAGACTTGTTCGTTGACACTTACTGATAGAATATTAATGATAAAGTTCGACTGAAAATTAAGTTTTTATTAAGAACATACTAGGTTGTTTTGAAAACGAATTATATAGGTTTTTACAATGTTCAATTAATACGAATATAATCGTTTTCATATTTACAAGTTTCAGATGAGTACTTATGTTTGTATATTCAACTATAAAGTGATACTCGACTCGTTTTTCTTTATTTATCTACAAGTGTTAGCGTATTTTAAGCATCCACATTCAGGGATATCGTAAAAAAAATGTATTAAACTCGTATTGTAATATCAACATACAATATACAGATGATACTACAAACGATAAACAATGGGATATAAATCTTGTAGGAGCGGACAGTTACAACAGACAGAGGAACTCGATACATTTGGGTGAGTTCAACCTTGGCAATTTGGTTCTCACCTCGTAAAATATTGGTTTGATAAATTTTTTAATTTAAATTCTCACCACGAGAGGTCCAAACACAAATATATATATATTTTTCATACACATATTTATTTATTAAAATATAATTAGTGATATAGAAAAAAGAAACGTGTTCTTTAAAACTACTTTTATGTTTAACTTAAACAAAGAAAACAGTTGCTCATCTTCTTAACATAAACACAAGCAGGTGTGTTAAAACAAGCATGCGCAGACCACGCTGAACAGGTTCGCTTCGTATCGACTGGTACTTACACAAACAGGTGGGCCGGAGCAGCTGGGGGTATCAGCATGCTGTAATGATAAGATTCGGAACAGAAATCCAAACTAGTTTATTGGCCAGAGCTCCGCATTTCGTGACGTGGTCTTGCACGTGCAAGCTGCTTGTGGTGACTGTTGAATTGGCACCGAAAGTCTGAGAGGAAAAGATGTTGTGAATATCGTTTTATTCTGCTGCAAAAACCCAATCCTCGTAGAGTCAGCAAAGCTTTCTTCCACCAATAGGGTACTCTGTTTTGAAGATTAACAACAAGGTATAATATATATTTATATATATAATAGGTTGTTACTTAAAATGTATTTTATTAATTCAAAGATTCCTCCGTAAACGTAATGATAAAGTAAAAGATTCATATTTGTCCACCCGTGAGGAATAAGCGTCTGTTCTTCGCAATCGTTGAAGCTTCGGAACAATTTCATCTTATTATGTTTTTGTTTAGTTTCCTCGAAATGAATTTACAAGCAGTGATATTTTTTATCGAGTGTTTTATCATAAATTGCGATAATAACATAAATTGTGGTCAACGTGAAAACGTGTTTCATCTTCGAATAAAAACACTTGGTTTAGGCCCGGCATGGCCAGATGGCTAAGGCACTCGACTCCTAGTCTGAGGGTCGCAGGTTCGAATCCTCGTCTCACCAAACATACTCGCTCTTTCAGCCGCGGGGGCGTTATAATGTTACGGTTAATCCCACTATTCGTTGGTAAAAGAGTAGCCCAAGAGTTGGCGGTGGGTGGTGATGACTAGCTGCCTTCCCTCTAGTCTTACACTTTTAAATTGAGACGATTATCGCAGATAGTCCTCGTATAGCTTTGCGGGAAATTCAAAAACTAACAAACACTTAGTTTAAGGAATACGAATAAACAAGGTTATTTGAGAGTATCACTAATACTGCGATTTGGATTTTTTCGGGATCTTGGAGGATCAAATATGATGTTCTACTTCTTCCTCCCTTCTATAATGGTGTTCAGTTGGACACCACACAAAAGAGGATGTTGATTTCATTTAAATTCAGTTTTACGATCACAATACCCTAATTGTATGACGTTCATTATTTACACTGGTAAACATTTTGTTTTGTTTAGTATGCCAAAGTCTTGGACATAGCAAACAGTCCTGTATACTCCAGTGCTTGTTCATTCTGTAGCATATCTTATATGTGTTGAAATATATAACCCTTTTTTAATACACAATGTATACACTACCTAAATGATATATTAGGTAATTCTAGCAGTACATGTTTAAGGGAAAGATATACACAGACACATTTGCATCGTGTATGGTATAGCGATCCAGTGTGCGTAACAGTTCCATTTTACGTAGGTTTTTTTTGGAAGAAGTACGCATAGGAAAAACAAAAGGCAAGAACTTAAACAAGGGAGAAAAAAACGAGTTTTTTATTTATTTTTTTGTGGTAGTCTGTAAACTGCACAGGTAACACCGACGAAACGCGCAAGTTTTTTGGTTGCTAATGGTTTTTGTTTGACAAGTTGGTGTTTTGTTGCTCTATAGTTGTAGAGCAATATCCATATACAAACTGTTGTATTGTGGTACATAAAGTATTTATAGAGTTACCTAAAAATACGTAACAAAGGATAATAATAATGAGGCGTGATATACTGTAGACCAGTACGTACGTGTAAAGGTGGACAAGATCTTACCAAAGAATATGTTGTGTTACAAGTAGCTGCATGTCAGTGTAATAAAAGTTACAGGAATCATTCTTACATTTGATTGATTGCAGAATATTTCTAAATCGCGATGGTATAGACAGAGATGCCCCAGGTGTTAGTAAAATACGTCTTCAGATGTTCAATAAGTTTTCTATATTAAAAGTTGCGAGGTACATATCTAATACACAGTTTTGTAGATGGATATGTACAATGTTTTAGAAGTGATTATATCCACTTGCATTTAGAAAATTGTGTGTGACGAAGTTTCATATAAAACCCTACAATATGTTGTGAATCTGGTATAGTATTTGTTTTTAAGGTGAATTTTTTGTTCGAAAACAACCACCTTTTTCTACTTGTCGTGAATGAAATGTAATTTCAGATGTCAGAAAATGTTTCTTTTCCACAGTTGAAATTATTGTTCTATTTTTATCTGTCCCCCGTTGGTACAGCGGTAAGTCTACAAGGGGTTCAATTCCCCTCGGTGGACTCAGCAGATAACCCAATGTGGTTTTGCTATAAGAAAAAAAACACACACACACACTTGTATCTATTTTGTTGTAAAAATCCACTGTGTTAATTAAACTTTCCGGTGAAAATCAATTAGAGAGGAGACACTCAGTTTCGATTGTCGCTGTTTACTCAAATGGGTTAGCAAGGCTTTTAATGTATCACTTTATTATAAGCTAGTTTACAAAGTTGTACGTACACGATTGACCTTCTCTGCTATATATAGATGTCAGAGACTGGCAGTGGTCAGTGGATATAAAATGATACACTAGCTTAATTTCAAGTTACTCTTTCACTAAGACTTGTTTCCATTCAAGTTTTTCGGTTCATGTGATTTGATAATATTGGCTAAATAAAACTCCAGTGTATGTGTTTCTTTTTCAAGGTGTTTAACATTTGCAAAATCAGTTAGAAGATTTGTACTTTATGTATTTCTCTTGCACGTGTGTATGTGTTTTGAAAATTAATGTGGCTACGTGTGAGTAGTTGTAATATTAACTGATCCCATTCGTTCTCACAGCTTGTATTTTCGGACTATTTAAAGTCAACTACTTCTGAAGCTGAAAATAAGTAATACAAAGTTCTTGGTTATTTTGGAAACATTCAATGATAAATAGCTTGGTGTAAACAGAGGATGAGTACATCAATGATCTGTCAAATTTAATCATCCGTACGGTTCTTCCCACGGGTTACACATACCGGACGCTGACACCAAGGAAGTCAACCATTAAACGCTAAGCTCAAGGCAGCCTTAGGCGAGATTGTTGTGTTTGCTTCGAAGCCCTAAGGAATTAAAGCAACAGAATAACACGGACCGTCAATTTTGTGCTGTAAAACCAGACTGAAAACCGGGAACATTATTCGTAACCCACGTATAAGGACAATCTTTTTCTAAATCTAGTGGAATATCACAAAGACTACGATTAATTTATTAATAATTAATAAACAATATTTTATCAAACAAATTTTGTGGGATTCACAAAAACTACGATTAATTTAATTAATAAACAGTATTTTATTAAACGGATGTTATTGGATTCACAAAGATTACGATTAATTTAATTTATAAACATTTTTTTTAAACAGATCTTTTGGGATTCACAAAGACTACGATTAATTTAATTAATAAACAATTTTTTTAAACAGATCTTATGGGATTCACAAAGACTGTGATTAATTTATTTAAAAGACGATTATTTATCAAATATTTTTTGTTTGTTTGCTCGCGGGCCTGGCATGGCCTAGCGCATTAAGGCGTGCGCTTCGTAATCTGAGGGTCGCGGGTTCGCGCCCGAGTCGCGCCAAAACATGCTCGCCCTCCCAGCCGTGGGGGCGTTATAATGTGACGGTCAATCCCACTTTTCTTTGGTAAAAGAGTAGCCCAAGAGTTGGCGGTGGGTGGTGATGACTAGCTGCCTTCCCTCTAGTCTTACACTGCTAAATTAGGGACGACTAGCACAGATAGCCCTCGAGTAGCTTAGTGCGAAATTCCAAAACAAACAAACAAATTGTTTGCTCGCTTTAGAACAAAGCCACGTTAATCTATCCGCTTTACCGTAGGAAAACAACTCCGAATTTTAGTGTTGTATGTCCGTAAACTTATCGCTGTTTCACCAGGGGATGGTTTCAAAGAGAGAGGTTAGAAGTGGCATTTTAAATGCTGTTTGTTTTAATTATTTATGTTTTCAAATGTGTTTACGAGCCGGAATAATATCACATTTACTCTAGTCTTTGCATTATGAAGAAATAATGTTCGCGTTATTTTTCACTCTAAAACTAGCCCGATGACAGTGAAATATATTATTGGTGTATAGTTAAAATTAAACTAGATGTATTTCCACATGATCCCCAAAGTATTCTGCTTCAAGAGTAAATAAAACCAAAATTAATTGTAACGAATATTTTCATTTCTTGCTTCTGAAGTTCGTATGTCACGCTATGTTGTAGCCTGCAGAATGCATAATTCTTCTTGTGATTTATAGTATGCTCACATTTTTCTGACGTCACGACAATACAAGTTGCAACGTTAAAAGTGTCCTTTATGCGACGACACTTTGGTGTCTACTGATTGACTAAAAGACAATGAATAATTTATAGTGGTGCGAATAATTAAAACATGAGACTCCCCTCCAAACGGCATTAGACCCTCTGGCGGGGAAGTTATGAACATCAAACATCTCATCTCCATGAGAGTGAAAAAAAATGAAATGGTGACTTTAACCTAGGATGACTGATGAGGTAGGTATACTTTCTGTCGTTTTTTTAAAAAATTATTCACCAAAATGCTTGTGGGTCCATGTGTTGATTATATATTATATTATACAGTCTGCCGGTAAGTAAGCGCTAAAGTCTTGGAATAGACTCTCTGCAGTGGTTTATTTGTTTGTTTTTTGAATTTCGCGCAAAGCAACATGAAGGCTATCTGCGCTAGCCGTCCTTAATTTAATAGTGTAATACTAGAGGCAAGGCAGCTAGTCGTCACCATCCACCGCCAACCTTTAGGATGCTCTTTTACCAACGAATAATTGGATTGACTGTCACATTATAACGCCTCCACGACTGAAAGGGCGAGCATATTTGGTGTGACGTGAATTCGAATCCGCGCCTCTCAGATTACGAGTCGACTTCCTAATCACCTGACCTAATATATTTAATCAGACTATTAATTGTAACTACTACTAAAGTCTCAAAGCATAAATGTAGAAACTGGTTTTTAAACGGGGATGTATTTGGGGAGGGTCTAAGAAAGAAACAGAACAGTACGTGTAAGGAAAGTGATGATGTAACGACATTTCAGTCTCGAGTATTAGATTTTATAATAATATATATGATTTACGGCAGTTCCGTGATGGTAAAAATAGTGTGTTCTCTGACAATCAAATATAAGTAAATAAAAATAGAACAACTGTATATCTCATTGCATAGTTTACAACATAATAAGTGATTTCATAACATAATTATAGAAATATTTAACAACCTGTACCAGAACGGCTTATTTTATGGTTTACGCAGTAGCAGTGTCAACTTTAAAACTTAAACTGTGATTGTAATCCATCTATAAACTGTCCTGTCAAATGGCAAAAAATCCCTTTTACGCCTTTTGTAGAAGCAAGACCTCCAGACATTCTGTTTACGCCTGTCCGTGGGAAAGATAAAAGGCTCGGATATTTCGGACTTGTCTTTTTAATCCCCGCATTGATAAAGGAGTGTCAGTGATTTATTTAATAAGTACTTTAACTGTAACAACAAGAATTTTGAGACTGGGAAAAACTGAAAGGTAAGAAAAAATGAATGTCTAGGTCGAAAAACAATAGCGAAAGTCAAGTACTATGTACAACTCCCATAAGATTTCTAATGTACCTCTCTAAACATTCAGATGTTTAAAACAAGTATACGACGTGAAGAATCCATCAAATGTATACCTAAACCATCTATAGACAATGACTAAACAGTTTACCGCCCTTCTGAGAAGCCAGGTGTGGCTCAGTTAGCCATTTATTACGTGTCCATGAGTTCATCCCTCATTCAAAAACCTATCTACTCATACAGTCAGCCATTCACCAGAGTAACTACCCTCCCCCCCTCCCGTTTGATGGATTGGCCTTTGTATATGCCTGGCAATAGTCGTTTATATAGACGTATACGATGTTTCCATATTTCATAATATATTCTTAATAAGAAGTAGCAAGTTGAATGCAACATATAGTCAGGTTAACATGCATTGTTGCGATTAAGATTCGTTTTATCATGTCAGGAATAATTTGTGAAGGCGACCTTTAGTTATACAAATTTAGTGAAATAAGACTCGACAGCGGGTCCCATTGACTAACTGCTTTTTCTCTAATCTATCAACTCAAAGTTTCCCCGGCGGGACAGCAATAAATCTTCGGATTTACAACGCTAAAATTAGAGGTTCGATTTCCCTCGGTGGCTACAGCAGATAGGCAGACGTGGCTTTGATATACGAAAAACACATCAATTCTAAACAAAAAAGAATGGGAGGCGTAGGTAATTCTCGTGTAAAGCTTGATCGGAGTGAACAGAAAATTACAACAGCCCACAGATTTGGAAAAAAAACAATTCTTAAAAAATACACCATAAATTCTCAACAAAAATTATTTGAACAACAATTCTGATTTCGAAGCACAGTAGATAAAATAATATAATAATATTTTATTATAAAACATTAATGTTAATATTTTTATACACTGTTAATTAAAACAGTTTGTATAACTGTTTGTGTTTTTTAGATACAGTACATGTACTGCAGTAACGTATAGTGCGATACCTCTAAGAAGAAAATAATTTAGTAAGTAAACATATTACACTACAACATTAATGAACAGTGATGTAAAATCTATGGTTGAATGATATGCATTTTACGAGAACTTGTTTCGGTTCTACATGGTTACGACAGGTGAACTGTGAAAGACTTAAAACCATGAATAATAGTTTTATAGTGTGTATAACACAATCAGGAAGTTCCAAGGTAATGTCAGTGTTACAGCAAAAAACAACTTGATGCTTTTTGTTGTTATAAAATATTAACGTTTTCTAAGTTTTAAAGGCTTTCAATGAGAAAAATAAAAAAATAAAGTTAATTTTATACCAGAATGCATGAAGTGTGACAAGGATGCGTGTTGTTGTTTTCTCATTATCATATAATAAACTAAGAGTTTTTCTCTCTTTCGGCTGAACTTTGTTTTTTCAATGCTAAGACTAGTAACAAAAATGCTAAAGTTATTCCTTGTTAATTTATTTTATTCCTGTCATCCGAATGAAACTATAATAGTATGAGATTGGAAATACTTTTGTGGGAATATTAAGTATTGGTTAGGATTTGGTATCTGTGTAGGTAATTTAAAAGCAAAGGTGTACTACGTATTTTGAATTAAAATGATATTGAGATTTAGAGATATCAAAGCTAACGATTTGTGATGAGGAAGGGCTGTAAGCTTTATTGTATTAGGGTAGAAATTACCTCAGATGAAAGATCGTAAACTACTTGGTTCTGTCTTTCGGCTGTCTCTCGGTTGGTCAGTGGTACATTCATGAAGTTATAACGTTAAAATCTGGGGTATGATCCCCCGCGGTAGACACAATGAATATGACTTTGTGCTAAAACAAACTCTTTTCGACAACAGATGTTCTTGAAGCATAGATATTCCATGCTTATAAGATTACGGTGTTTTTATTTTATTTTTATTGTCGTTCTAAAGCTGAAAAAAACAACAACTTTATATCATTTGTGTACATTCAGCAGCGTTTAAAATGTAGTAAAAATCAAGCAGTAATATATAAAATAATTCCAAGTCACACCAGATACATTAAAGATATTATTTCGTAAAAGTATTCCCATGAAATGCTAAATAATCTTACAGTTTGGTTTGTATTATCATGGTTTGAAACTGCTCATAAAAAGATGTGTAACCCTAAAATTTGATCATCTTACTGCTGTTATCTTTAAAATATGAAAGTGTGGAATATAAAATACGTGAAGTCGAAAATATATTTTAAAGCTGCTAGTTTTCGTAGTGTCACTGAGCAGATAAATTCAAACTGATCTCTGATTTTTCTCAGAAACGTTCAGTGAGAATGAAATAAACTTCAACTTTCAGACTACCACACGCAGTCTTTGGTATTATTACCAGTAATTAATTAGCACACAATTCTTGATTCGTCATATCAGGTAACTATATAACTCTTTTAATTGGTAGGAGATTAAGATAAACGTCAGTATAATCATAATTTTTATTTTATTTTTCTCTTACCTCATGAAGCACAGAATCAACAGTGATGGTCGAACCATCTTGAGCATGTTACATTTCATCTCACTACAACATTTAGTTGTTGCAAAGTTACACAATGGTATGTCAGTGCTTTTTTTCAATCGTGGTAAACTCAACCTCGGATTTTAGTCTTGTAAATCCATAAACTTACCGGTGATCCTGGAAACGGATACTACGTATTGTTGAATTAAAAAAAAAAAAAAACACAGTCCGTTATTGCTTAAAGGGCTTTTAATTAAGTAAATTTATATCATTGCCTGCATTATCATTAAGTACGATAGTAATTAATAGTTGGGATCACGATGAAACGAAATGACGACCATGAAAATCGTCTATTTAAAACTACCTTTAAAATGTCTGAATATTAATAATGATTATTCCACAGTACTGGATGAGGAAAACTGAAACTTATTGTACTTATAAAGCCGTCTAAATCGCTATATACGTGTTTAGGGAACGAATCATAATTTCACTATCTCAATGAATTTTTATCTGAGTAAATAGGTGAGTTTTCCAGACGAGCGTACAGAAGAAAAAAATTGACGCGCCTTATCGCTCTAATTCTTTTACAATACACTACAGTTTGGAGTCCTAGTGATTCATTTTCGAAAAAAATACTAGTATATATGTATATAACGGACGATGCGCTAATGTGGTTATATAATTAGATTTTACGGTAAGTTGTTTAGAGATCCCGATGAGTAATCGAATCGAATGCATGCGCGCACCACGCTTGGTATTGCTAGCGCACAAAAGTCGTTAATGAAAAGGAAACAAGCATGATAAAAATAAAATGAAATTTAATAAAGACAAGTAGGGGTCAGTATATACGTAACCAAGCTACGTGTGTTACTTAATATATAAAACATTTTATCCCTACTTTGGCCCCGAGTGACATAATTACAGCTATTTGCCAAAGTAAGGATACATTTTCTTAAACCTTAAATAACTCAATTTTGTAGTTTTGACTTTCTTGTTTCAATACTTTTAGAGCATTAAACCTTTTTATATTACCATAGTTAACTAGGTGGCGTATATATATATATATATATTGATCCATACTTGTTTTTATAATTAGCTCCATTTCGGAAGGTTCAAAAATATTGTATCTTTACGCATGACTTAGGTGAATCAAATTTATCCGACTTCTATTTTGTTGACACGGTACTTTAAACTAAACAGTGGTTGTAGGACAACAACCATCTCAAGTAAATCATATGGTTATTTGTATAACAACTGGACTAATTACCGTTCAACCTTCTTATCTATAATAGATCTCTAATTCAACATACGAACTGTCAGTGGGTGACTTAGGGAAGAAACATGACACTTTCGTTCGGTAGTTTATAGTAAATTTATATTTTGCTATTCAATACGTATGAAGTACATTCAAAACGTTATAGTTTAAAACTCCAAATATATTCTGAAGTTGGTCGTAAACTTGCTTTTGGAAACAAGGCCGAAATTCTTTTATATTAGTTCTGCAAATTATAACATGGTAAAAACTGACTTTAACATATCGGTGTTTTTTTTATACATAAAATAGAAAATCCATTGTCTATAAACAAACACTTTCCATACGAAACTGTTTTGTTTTTCGTGTAAACTCCTTTTCCTTGCCCGGCCAGGTGGATAAGACACTCGACTCGTAATCCGAAAGTCGCTGGTTCGAATCCCCATCACACTAAATGTGCTCGCCCTTTCAGCCGTGGGGGTGTTACAATGTGTAGGTCAATCCCACTATTCGTTGATAAAAGAGTAGTCCAAGAGTTGGCGGTGGGTGGTAATAACTAGCTGCCGTCCCTCTAGTCTTACGCTGCTAAATTAGGGACGGCTAGCGCAGATAGCCCTCGTGTAGCTTTGCACGAAATTCAAAATAAACAAACCTTTTCCTTGTTGTCTATGTTGGGCGTCGTCTTGAAAATCGCCCACCATGGAAGGCGCGTTGACGCACTTGAATCTAAAGCTTTAGAGAGATTGAAAATAAATAACAGGTTCTAGAAGGCGAATCTTGTCAAACCAGCAAGTTAAACTTTAAAAAAAAGCTTATACATGCTGAATAGAGAAAAAAAAAACGTATGGGTGGTTTCAAAATGTGTATTTTGCAAAGAGATTCGTATATATTGGAAATTTTCTATAGAAAATAACTAGATATGTGACGCTGAATATTATTATATACGTTTAAATAATAACACTTTTCATGTCTTCAATATATATTTCAATGTAAATTGTAGCAAATACCTTACCGTAATGGACCACAATTACCTCAAATGTCTAACAATCAGTTAATTAATTGTAAGAATAAATATTTTTGTATTGAAATGTTTAAAGAAGTACTTGTATGCTTTATAAGTTAAATATTAAAGATTATCTCTAATGGATAAGAAATTTTCTAGAAGCTGAATGGACGGGATTTTACTTTTTCTTGCTCTTGTGTTAAATTTACATGATTTTTAAATCAGTAGCAGTACTGATATACCCTTCTTTCAGAATAAGGTAGAATGTGAACTATTGCTTAATGTGCTGAGCTGAGAATACAAAAGTTCAAGGTTTGAGTCCCGTTACCGTAAAAAAAAAACGCCATGAATGTATTATTGACGGTCAAATATGAGTTGAGGTTTCATACTTAATGTCCGATTAACCACACCTCCCACTTTAGAGCCATGGGTGTGTTATAACAGTGATGGCCAAATTACACTCCAGGAGTTGGCCACAGATGCTGTTGACTATATTCCTTTGAGTTGATCACTTCGAAGTAGGGGAATGGTTTTGCATGTAACTCTTGTGTAGTTTTGCGTAAATGTCTAAAGCAATGTTTCAGAGTATAGTTTTATAAGACTACACACTTTATTTAGATTATGCATCATAAAGGTTTAAATACAGGCCACAATCATGTTTAATTACACGACCAATATGTATCACATACGTGGCATGATGTCTGTATTTGGCCTATTTTAAGTTAATGTGTGTTTGATCTATTTTAAAGTGTTGTTACTTCATATGAATGTGCAGAAAAAAAGCTTTTCGTTATTTTAAAATATGCGCACATACGATTTGAACTAATAACTATTTTTGGTAATTTAAAAACCCAAACTTTATATTTATTATCATGGAGATATGTTTCTACTTTTCCACTACTTCCGTTTTGGTTTTTTCGAGTAGTTAATACCTACAAAACTTTATCTGTTTCTCTTCTTTTAGCATCAATCCGACAAGTCGTGGTAAAAATCATGAACCGTAACAATCCTCACGTTCGAGACATCTTCCACAATCCCCGAAAAGATTTAGTACCCAACAATTTACAAGAGGTTTGTGTCTATAACTATTCTCCAGGCAGCAGAAAGAAAAAAATGGACTTTGATGGACTTTCCGGTGAATTTCACGGGGAGAATTCTAAAAAGTTGATAGATGATGAAAACGGAAATAGCAAGCAAGACTATAATCAGGGAAATAACAAAAATAAAAACAAGAAGAAAAACAAGTCAGCCATGGATGAAAATCGCATTCCCTCCGATTGTAAGAAAAATAACGCCAATAAAAACAGTAACTGCGGTAATTATGGCACGAAGACATTGACCGATAAAGACATACGTCATCTTGAACGTCACTTGTCCATGAAAAAGACTATCAGGAAACAAATTAGTAGGAACCTTGCCCAAGCTTTTGTGGAAGATCCCAATGCTGTTAAATCCGACATTTTGTCTAACAGGTCAGCTACTACCAGCCAACAACAACCTGATAAGTCTTCTAATCGCAGTTTCACTTTAACTAGAGCAAAGGTCACAAAATCTGAACAGAATGTACTAGACATGCTTAGAGACACCAGAGATGATCCACAGTCTGATTTCGCAAGTCCGTGTAACCCTTCATCGAATGAAGAACAACAAAGATTCCCGCGACATGACGTAGTGTCATCTGTAAAAGAAAACATATCGGAATCCAAGGACAACGTGGTTACAGGAGATAGATTTTCTTTCTGGAAAATGTTTTCCATATGGGGAAGAAATAAACGTTAGGATAAAAAAAAATGTAAACGTTTTGATTTTACTTAAGTTTGTAAGCTGTAAAATATTTTCAACTGAGTTTCCTTCTGTCTTTCCTTTAAAAGAGTTTATTTTTTCTGCTTCAAGGAAGACAAGGAAATGTTAAACTCAGCTCGAACAAAACTGAATCGTCGTTACAGTACTGAGTATTTTCTATGACAAAAGAAAAAAATACTTTCTTTTTTTTTGCGAAATAAACATCTACTATACGGTTTGTATTCCTATCTTTTGTATAAGTTTTTCTTGTTTCTAAGGTTAGGGCAACAGTCTTTCTCTTGTCAGGTGGAGGTTGTCATTGTCTAGTCATTACAGAAGTAAGATAGTCGCTTACCTAAGAGACTACTGCGAGTTTAAGATACGAAAAAGATGACGTGATTTCATAAGTATCCATTTGTTACCAAACCACCTTTTTGGTATAAATTTGAACACTATCAACATAATTTGTCTGCATATCTGGAACCAGATGTGTAAAGAAATCTTTAAAATATACGTATGAAATATATGAAATCTTTTGTATCTAATCATTTTATTAAATTAAATTTGATTATTGTAGATTATTTTTAAATCACTTTTATTTGTTCTGTTGAGCAAGGAAAAAAATTGATAATTGTGCTCAAATTGATGGATTATAACAGCCTGTGCGCTTTGTAGACCTTTTGGTGTGAATTGTAAAGATAGCCAAGGTAAGAGACAAGTTAGATTAACGTGAAAATATTTCTATGACCCTTATTAAATTTTATTTTTGACAAGTTCTGTACTGAATTTTGAAAAGTATCAGTTTATAGAATTAATAAATTTGTCGTGACACTGAAGTAACTCAGTTAATAAATAGGTGTTTCTTTTAAGGTTCTATTCATCTAATTCTTGATTAACAGAATCAAATGTTATTACATATAACTATACTTAAAATATCTGATCATAATGGAAACCCATATTAAATTAGTAAAATATGATTTCATTAAACATGTTTTATTTAGGTTTATTATCACATAAACACACACATATTACTCTTCGCTAGTTTAGACAAGGGCCGAATTGAGATTTAGTTGGACCCTAGGCCCAGGTAATATTTAGTAATGATAATACCTCATTATTGCGTCTTTCCAGTTAGTTTTAAAAACCATGATTTTTTGTTGTTTTTAAAATTTGGATAGACAGCGGGACACCTGTATGGACGGGGCCTTAGGCCCGGACATAGGTGGCCTATGCATTATATGCGACGATAAATATCTAAATAACTTTGTCACTAAAATTATATATTGTATACCTTACCCAGTATTAACTCTTATGAACACTTTTATGTGAGATATAAGTAATTAAGTGCTTATCACTGTATTTCAATGTTTGGTTTAATATACCGTGAACAAGTAATGCTGGTACATAAAAAAGTTTGGTTTGTTTTGAAATTCGCACAAAGCTATACAAGGGCTATCTGCGCTAGCTGTCCCTAATTTTCCATTGTAAGACTAGAGGGAAAGCAGCTGGTCATCACGACCCACCGCCAAATCTTGGGCTACTCTTTTACTAACGAATAGTGGGGTTGACCGTCACATTATAACGCCTCCACGGCTGAAAGGGCGAGCATGTTTGGCGCGAGGTGGATGCGAACCCGCAACCCTCAGATTACGAGTCGCACGCCTTAACACGCTTGGCCATGCCGGGCCAAAAAAGGGCAAGCATGTTTGGTGCGACGGGGATGCGAACCCGCGCCCCTCGGATTACGAGTCGCACGTTTAAACTCACCTGGCCACGCCGTGCCTGAAAGAATAGGAAGAAAGTTATTATTCTTAGATGAATCGTTTGTTGCCTTTTGATACTTACAATGAATGAAAATATCTCTAAAATATCAGGTCAGTTTAAACTTAAAGAATCGTCCAAGTATCAGTTATGGATTGATCTTTATATTTTATTAATTTAAGTGTTGTTCGTTCTGTTTTTGATAAATTAATGTAACGTATAACAGCGACTTAATTTTTTTGAAAACCATCAAACCACGGCTTTACGTAAAAGAGCAGTTAACTTTGAGAATGTAAAAAGACTTATCATATTAGACTTGACCAGTACATAGCTGTTTGAAATAGTTCCTTATAGATGTCGCTGCTGCGCCCAAGCAAAATCCTATTTTATAGAATTTCCAAAAGGTCAAGACGTGAAAACACCGGATGTCATTTACCCCTGGAGGAATATTTATTTTCTCCACACGTTATAAAAGTATGCCAGTTAATAACAAAATAAACGTCATGAAGCCCAAGCGCTTTTTTAACACCAGCTAAATAAAATAAAAGAGTTACTTTTAAACCACATTTTAGAATTAGTTGCTCGTATGTGGCAGTATATATTTAACATCACCTTTTACAGCGATCCAAATACAACCAAAAGAGATTTAGCGCTATTAAATGTTTGCTATTTCTCCTTCAGGAACCAAATTCAAAGCTTTGGAACCATTTATAACGTTGTAATATTTTGTATTTGACAACGTTATCTAAAAAAAAAACAAAAAACATAGTTACAATCAAACTTTTGTAGTATTTAGAGGCAATACTGTTTTTGGGCAAATTCTAACACTTTAGTTATAGGGTTTTTAAGTTTAAACATTATACGTGTTGTTCGCCTGACGACAGCATAAAACTTCATTGCAATAGTTTTCAACTTTTGTCTGCTGTCCACTTTGAAGGTATTTTATACGTGTCGACACAAACACATAAAATAATAGAAATTTACTGTACGTACTCTTTAAAATATCCATTATAGCAATTTTTTTATAATCTCCAGTTTGACAAACGCTGCTTTATTGAGTAGTATTCTCTGCCATCGAATTAGCTAAACATCATAATAACTAGTACTTACTGGTTTTGTCATACATCAAGTAATATGCACACGATCACAAATTTTTTAAATCTTCGTAATTAATGTTTCCTTACCCATGTTTTTTATTAATTTTTGAAGTGACGTTTACGTATATCTAATCGAAAGTACCTTAAGTGTCAAAAAAGTGGGGCCAAATAAATATTAAACAAATCGAAATTGGCAGCCAAACAGGTAGCTACACTTAAAGTATTTAAAAGCATTTTACAGCAAATATTCATTCATTAGTTTTCTAGACTGCATAAAATTTAGTAAATGTGCTAAGAAGTTGAATAATATAATCAACAATAACCGTTCACCGGAATGATTCTTTGAAAACCTGAGCGAGAAACTGCTAATCTAGTTTGCTTGGTCGAATCAATACTTAGGTGTCTGCACGTCCTTTCACCTCATAGTTTTACTGTCCTAAATCAGTCGTCTTTAATCCGATTGACAATAACTTAACCAGGGCTGCCAGATGATTTTCTTGGATTTTACCAAGTTAAATAAGAAAACATATAACTAACCTTATTTTATTAAAAACTTGATGTTTTTTTATTGTTCATTGGTATACAATTTAGTTTTCTTCAATTTTTTGCACAATTTTTCAGACGGTTACCACTCTTTACATGTGTTTTCTAAATGATTTTGACATATATTAAGGCATTTTGTGTTTCCGTACTTAGCCAGGAACGATTTTTTTACCTTTATATTGTTTACCAAAGAGAACAGCCTTTTTGCTGCAGCTGAAGAATGAGGCAAGGATTGTAAGTTTATCATTAATTTGGTGGCCTGGCATGGCCAACTGTGTTAAGGCGTTCGACTCGTAATCTGAGGGTCGCGGGTTCGCATCCCGTCGCGCCAACATGTTCGCCCTTTCAGCCGTGGCGGCGTTATAATGTTACGGTCAATCCCACTATTCGTTGGTAAAAGAGTAGCCCAAGAATTGGTGGTGAGTGGTGATGACTAGCTGCCTTCCCTCTGGTCTTACACTGCTAAATTAGGCACGGCTAGCGCAGATAGCCCTCGAGTTGCTTTGCGCGAAATTCAAAACAAACAAACAAACAATCATTGATTTGGAGATAATTGGGAAACGAAATTTATCTCCACATCTTTCTTGAGAAATATAATTCTAGTATTTCTGGTTCTGAAATTTCATTCTCTTACAAAGTTAACTCTCACCATTCTCTATTGATATCTTCATACTTTTTTTTCCTCAATAATGTTAGGAAATTTCATGGCCAATGGGATAATTGTCGTTGAGACACATTTTCTGTATCTAAAGCTTTAAATAGCTGTAAATACGTGAATATACCAGATGATACAAACCGTTTGTACATTTCCTTGCTTAGTTTGACATAAAAATTGAATGAAATTTTTCGAGTTCTTTGGTTTGGATTTGGAAAGAATATTCTAGAAAGATACTTTCAGTTCTTGTTCACGATATATTTCACTTAAGGAAAGGTAAATTGAAGGATCATTGATGTTAACCTTCAATATATCTGCATCTTTTAGTACTTCTCTTTTAATAAAATTACCAAGGATACCTTTCATACTACTTTTAATGGAGGCATGTAGCCTATGAATTCCGAAGCTCTCAGCTAGAAACTCTGAATTTATTTTATTTACATATGGCAGAATAAAAGTTAGAAATGTAATGTACATTTTTACAATTGGGTTCTATAAACCTTTTACTACTGTAGATGCTAAAGTCATCCCATCTTCTAATGACGCTGAATTAAAAATTAAGACAAGTGCTGGCCATTGATTCATTAGTCTTTCTACCACTTGCTAAAGTGATAACCATCGAGTACAACTATGATGTAAAATCTTTTTAGGATCAGTCTGGGTAAATTCCTGAAATTCTGCATATTCAGATAATCTCTTTCAGTTGTTTGACAAATATAACTAAATATTGCTAGTCAGCTCCTCTAAGGAAAATGGAAGTTCAGAACATGTATAGGATGCACATAAATGCATTGAATGGCATACACAACCTTATATAAAAAGATATGCCACTTTCTGCTTTAGAAGACTTTGAACACTACTTTTTAACCCCATCATTACACTTGCTTAGACTATCAGATTTTTAAATGGGATTCCATGTTTTTCAAAGAAATCGCTATAGAATTGTAAACGCCTGGGCAGTACAGCAATTGATTTCCAAGAGTTAAAACTTGTCAACTGTTTTTTTCAATATGGCTACCATAAAATCTAGATATCAGAACAAGTTACTTGTTTGTAGATCCACCTATAGTTACATCAATAATTATTGAAAATGTAATATTCTTTATTTGTGCAATAAGTATTTCCTGCTATTCCTCACCAATGACATTACGAAAAATAGCTATTCGTTTTGTTCTTGCACATTTGGTTCCCTTGGTGATTTTAGAATCAGGGCACGCATTAGATAGAAAGATTAGAAGATGATCTAGTATTGAAATGGGGAGATTGTGTTCTGCAACAAACGCACACATTTTCAGTTCAGTGGAAACTACTTGAGACATGCTATATGAAGAAGTAGAAGGCCATAAGAAATCAGTTACTTTAGAAGTGTGGGCACTTGCTTTAATACTTTTAAATATTTTTCACTGCCAAGATGTTTATCAAGTATGGTAACACTCCCAGTTAAGTCACAACTGCATATTTTACAAAATGACTTAAAGTTTTTCGAATCTTCACTGAAACAACTAAACTTAGGATCATTACGGCATTTTTGTGGCAACTGACGTTTCTGTTCGTAACAAGGCTTATTCAGGCATACTTTCTTGCATGAACTTTCTACTAAATCACTACCCTTGTCGTTCTTTTTCTCAACCATTATGGTCTGTGGGTTAAGTTAAATGTAAATTAAGTAAAATGATAAAAATCAAGGAAAACACAAATTTAAAATTAAACAATATATTACACTATAAACGAATACTTACACTTACGTGTCACAACTCACCTATCATAGCTATAACTACATTCTATGAAAATAAGACTAAAAGAGCCATTGGTGGATCATCGTCTGAAATTATCTTGCGCCTGCGCAATGAGCCCTTATAAAGCACATTCAAACATTTAGCCATCAAATTCGCCCTTATAAAGCATTTCACAAGGTCAAATTTCACGTAAAGGAGGTAATAAATTTGAAAATATTATTGGCCATGCAACAAGTAAATTAGCAAAATTTACCAAATTCTTCAACCTTTCTAACAACGGTACACTTTTACTCTCAATCTTAAGTGAAGCTGTAGTAAAAACGCAAGATCGATAGTTCATGTGACTCACGTAAGAAACCGAGAGCAAATATTTTCATTATAGGTATACGTTGAATAATTTTGCACATATGGCATATATTTATACGAAATGAGTCATCTAATTTTAGGTTTTAAAGCTCTACCAATGCACAAAATTTCAAAGCAACAACAAAAATCCTTAATGGTATATTTTTCTATCAAAGTTTCCGTACTTTTGGTACAAAGAAGAAAAATTGATAAAATTGAAGATGTTACACCTCATGTATTTATGAATGGTCTTAAAATTTGGTATGTGAAGTAAGCTGCCAATAGACCACAAACACTAAAAATGTATGTTAGTTTGGGTTACTACAGTCCCACGTACAAAATATGGAAAATTGATAAAGTATCACTTTTGTTAATAACATAGTGTGTTCTGAAGTTTGTTGTTTTTTAGCTGCAAGATACACTACCATGTGTTTTGATATATTTTCCCAGGTTAGCAGTTTATTTCTAACAGTATAAGCTTGTCAATTATGAAGGTGATTCAACCAATGCCAGGTGCTTAAAACACAGTGAATTATTACTGTAGTAAGAAAATGAGTTTTATATATGACATTTCACATTTGATTTTAGTTTTATCAATATGCATAGTTTGCATGCTGAAACCATAACTAAAGATTTTCTGTATCTTTAATTACCAAGTTTAACTCCACTGGGCAATATCTCATGTTCTCACCTTGTAGTTGTGAAGCTTCCAAATATATTGATTTTCTATTCAAATTTAGTAGTAACTGCAAAAAACTTAATTGGTTTTGTTTGTTTTGAATTTCACACAAAGCTACACCAGGGATATCCACACCTAATTTAGCAGTGAAAGACTGGAGGTAGGGCAGCTAGTCACCACCACCCACTGCTAATTCTTGACTATTCTTTTACAAATGAATGATGGGGGTGATTGTACATCATAATACCCTCCATGGCTGAAAGAATGAACATGTAGGACGTGGATTCAAACCTACAATCTTCAGATTTCGAGTCAAGTGTCATTATCATCTGGCCAACGAACTTGAAGTTCTGTAGAACACGTATTACAGAATTAAAACAGAATTTCCACGACTGTCCGTGTGTGAAAAAAAAAAAAGAGTAGACATAAAACAAATTGTAAAATAATTTTTATTTGGTGATAAACTGGGAAAATGGCATGATGTGGAACAGGCACCAACCATCTCAGTATTACAAGTGGTTAAAAACCTAAACAAAGCTGATATTTTATTTTTGATTACCAAGCATCTGATATACCTATATTAAGAGTGAAGATAAGTTTGGAAACATCACTGGTTCTGTATTACACATCACACTGTTTTCTATCCTCTGTATAAGCTATTAATAACACAACTATTAATATTCTGCAGTGGCTAATGACAAGTGTAATAAGGTGTAACCTTACAAGTCTGTTAATCTCTTATCCATATATTTCATCTTCTAGGATCACCAGTTGTTTTTGTTAAGTGATGATGTACACCAGAACCATAGGGCTGATTTTGATAAAACATGAGATACAAGTATGGGTTAAAAGATAAGTCAGGAAAAACAGAAAACAGTGTTTCAGCTAAAACAATTCCTAAAATTTAATGTGTTACATTCATTTAAATCAGCAATATATTTTTAATAACAAATAAAAACTGCATCAAATCAAAGTTAACTTTGAAAGGAGTGGTTGCTCAGGGAACCTAATATATTTTTAGCATGGTAAATACAGAAATGACAAGTCCTCATACATTTAGAGATTATTCACTTCCACAGGGTTTCTCAGTGTGTTAATCTCATTAGTACTGAAACTTACTGACCAACTATAAATTACTGACAAGTTATGATCCTTTTACTTTTTTTTTTTTTAGGAGATATGTTTGAGCATTATAAAAATACTTCATGGGCTTTTTGAAGACTTTCTTCTTTCGAATGATGAAGTCGTGCCTCTTCAACAGCAGTTAAAGTTGGGATACCTATTGGTAGTGAGACTAAGTGGTTCTCATATTGAAGAATATTTTCAGCTTCACCTAAGTCAAGAAATTTAAATTTAATTTAATAATATCTAATAATAAGGATACAGATACATACATACATACATACATACAATGAGAAAAAATATTAAATATTTACATTCTGATTACTAAACTTCCCTACTAAATGAAAAGTTTTGCTACTAATCTTTGTTGTTAAACATTTTTTTTACCTAAATATACTCTCTTTTTTACAGTTTCATCTTTAAAACACGAATGGTCATCATGCTTGGTTAAATTTCTTTCTAACAGATCTGTATCTTAATATATTCATCTGATAGTGAAATGCTGCCAGTCATACATTCATTCCTGGCAGCATTTGTCCCAGCCTTAATGGTTACAAGATGCTCATATCTCAACTTGCTGTATACAAGATAATTAACAATATCTTTCTCTTGCACAATAACTGTGGTGACAGAAGAACAAACTGCAGAAAATTATAAGAAATATACATTACATATAACAGATAAAATGCTTGCTGAGATATAGGATGAAATATGCACGTATTCAAATGATTATGAGAAGAAAGAATCATCAATCATGCTGTAATAAGTTTAAACTTTGTGATGTTTCTCATATAATAAAAACTTAAACAACAAAACAAAGTGAGTTCTAGTTATTTTAAAGGAAACTAACTGAAATAGTTATGCGAGATTAGCTTTATGACACATTAGGCATCAAGGTCTGGCTAGTGAAGTCACGTCTTTCAGTTCACATCAACATTTATAAGTGAGTATCATTGGGAATAAAACTGGTGTTCATGTTTTCTCATAGCTGTACTTTCCTGACTGCATATTAATGTGCTGCTTGAAGCTGATATCCATGTATAACGTAGAAAGTTTGCCAAGATGTGTCGTCAAAGACACCAATACAGAATCTCATTGTAATGAAAACTTTAGTGTCAAGCAACATAACTGACTATCAGCTAATATTATTGCCAATGGAAAAACTATATTCAAGGGAAACATAAGACTTAAAATATCCTTCTTATGAAGCATGATTAACCTACCATGAATACAAAACTCAAATTGAAAGGTTCGGAAGTTAGACTGTATTTATTTAGAAAGGAAATAAGTTATAAGAAATTGGAGGTTTTTACAAAATGTTTCATCCTCCAGCTGATCAATCTGGTTAGCAAAACACAAAGGTTGAATAATAAAGAAAATAACCTTTTAAACTGTGCTGCTATAATTAATAAATACATTAAACCTATAGTACATCACTGATAGTTGAATTTTTTGCAAAATTATAACCATTTATATACATAACATACACTCAACCACTACCTAAAATTACTTCTTTCAATTTACTCTTGGCCAGATATCAGTTGGCCAATTTGCTTTGTGCCAAACATCCAATAAAAAGTTATAATGAAAGTAAATTTGGTAAAATTCATAAAAAGAAATTAAGGTAAAACAAAACAAATTTTAAAAAAAAGAACATAAATAGCATTAAAACCAATGTTTACATATTGTCTACAGTGGTAAGAGAAAAATTACAGTAATACAAATTATAAAGGACTTTCTGTAGCATAATTGTAATTATCATAACTCATCAGGAAGACTAACAGAAGTTAAAACTGCCATCAGTCACCTGAAGTTGGCCTTTCCAGTCCTGGTTCCAAGTTATTTGACATTATGGCCATTTTTAGAAAGTAATAAAAGTTTTAAAAGACATGCAGCAAAATTTTAATTATAACTCACCAGGATGACTAATAGATAGTTCAAACAGCAACACTAGTCATCTGAAGTTGGACTTTCAGTCCTGGTTTCGAGTTATTTGACGTTACAGCCATTTTCTAATTTTAAACCAAACTAGATGGACATTGATTCTTAAAAGGAAATCAAATTAGAAAAGGTCTAATGTATGAATTAAAAAAGTTAAATAGCATTAAAAAGATTAATGACCTTTAAGAAACTAAAACATTACCAAGGTGGACAGTGTCACCATCACCAATAACACTGTCCAACATTATGGATAAACCTTGGGACAGAACATGTTTGAAATGGTGCCATTGTTGAGAGTCATAACAACAGCAAGACAGTAAAATGTGGCTTATTTTGACCTCAGTGTTAACACAGACAATACATTGATGCATCAGTCCCAGATAAAAGAAAATGATGAATTAAAAAACTGTGACCAATGCATTGTCCAATTAGAACAACTTCCTCTTTCCAATCCTTACGGACGTAAGACGGCCAAAGTCCAATACAGTTTTATTTTGAAAAGCTTGTTTTTAGGTTGCTCACTCTGAATCGACTGTCAACTGGCACAGAGCCAAGCCTTGAATACAGGACCACAGTCCATGTACAGGACAGGCACAGTGGTGATAGTGCCAGAGCAGATAGACTTAGCTGCAGTGTTGACAAGCTCATTCCTGCAAATACCAACATGGCCTGGTATCCAGAAACACTGGATAAAAGAATATGTTAAAGAGAAATGGACCAATCGGTTTTGAATATTGGTGAGAACAGGGTGTAAACTAATGTGAAGTGATTCCAGGGCCAGTAGAGAACTGAGGTACTCAGTATAAATAGTGCAGTTTGAGCACTGCTTAGCTTCTATGTGATCCAGGGCAAGAGAAATGGCATATAGTTCAGCAGTGAACACAGAAGCTGTAGAGGGGATTCTGAGCACAAAACACAGTGACTAATTTCAAACCACTGTATAAATAGGAATGTAAGGATGGTTCACAACAAACCAGGGCAAAGTCCACAGTGGATACATCAATGTTATCCAAGGACAAACCCACTTCATCTAACTGAGCCTGGATACGAAGGCCAAAAGGAGCAACAAGGAAGGAAAACACAACCCCAGGTGGGATGCTTTGGTAAGGAATGAAGTTTTGAAGCAAAATGTAAAGACAGTTGCAAATGGCAAAGGTGCAAAGAAGGGACATGAGACTCTATATATAATCTCTGAACTGGGGAAGTGCAGAAAGCCCCAGCAAAGAGCTGAAGTCCTTGATGATGAAGGGAGTCCAGCATCTTTAAGGCTGAGGCCCTGGCACAGCCATAGACCAGTGATCCATAGTCGAGTTTCAATTGAATAAGAGCATGACATATCTTCAGCACAGAACACTGATCCGCTCCCCAAACAGTGGAAGAGAGGGCACGGGAGATGTTCAGTGCTTTTGTATATTTGACCCGTAGCTGCTTGATGTGTGGTATAAAGGTCAGCTTATGGTCAAAGATAAGCCCCAAGAACTTTATCTCAGGGAGACAGGCAGCACAACTTCATCGATACGAAGTTCAAGATCAGAGTGAATACCCCCCGTTCGCAGCAAAAGTGCATGCAAACAGTATTAGAGAGAGAAGTTAAAGCCATTTGCTGTGGTCCACTTCAGTAAATGATTGAGGACAGGGAGTCTATCGCTGTTGCTTAATATACCTCATGTTCAACAACTGATATAAGATGTGAAGTTGTTGACATAGAGCCAGTTTGTAATGGTAAAAGGGAGTTGTTCAGTGATGGCATTAATCTTTATACTGAAAAGTTCGACACTCAAAACATAGCTCTGAAGGACTCCAAGTTCCTGTAGAAAAGAATGGGAAAGTGTCCAACCCACACAAACTTGGAATCTCCTGACCATTAAAAAATCTTTAATAAAAATGGGCAAATGGCCACAAAACCCATATATATGGAGGTCTCACAAAATGCCATACCTCCATGTTGTATCCCACACCTTGTCATTTGAGAAATGCTTCTCTCATTGATGTTTCAAGTCGAATCAGGTGATCCATGGTGGAGTGCTGTCATCGAAAACCATACCGGGTGGGCAAGAGGAGGTTGTTTGATTCGAGGAACCAAGCAAGATAAGCATTAACTATCCTCTCTAAGGTCTTACAGAAACAGCCCACCAAAGCAATTGGACTGTAGTTTGAAGGAATCTTGGGATCCTTCCCAGGCTTAGAAAAAGGTAGGACGATAGTCTAGTGTCAGGCATCAAGAAAAACATTCTTCTGTCAGATCTGGTTACAAACAATCAGAAGAACAGCAAGAGAAGCAGGAGATAGACAGCACAGCATTTCACAGTATATATTATCAGTTCCAACCAATGTACGGCCACACTGATGAAGGGCGGTTTAAGTTCCACCAATGTAAAGGGAGAATTATAGTCATAGAGATGATCAACTCAAAGAGAAAGGGGGTGATTGCTCTGCCCGAGTCTTGATGGCTAAGAAGGTGGAGGATGAAGAAGAAGTGCTAGATACCCAACAAAAGCTTTCACATAGAGTATTGGCGATGCTCCGGGTTTGAACTACTTCCTGGCCATCAGAGAGCAAGATGGAGAGGGGGACAGAATTATATTTCCCACTGACTTTTGAATCTTGTCCCATATGACTTTGGAACTGGTGGTAGAAGATATGCTGGTTGTGAACTTAATCAAAGATTCCTTCTGGCTTTGATGTCTTACCCACAAAGCATGTGCATGGGCCTACTAGAAAATGCTGAGGTGCAAGAGTACCTACCAAAAAGTACCTTGGGCCTGTTTTTTGAGCCTCCCGTGCCATATGGCAGGCAGGATTCCACCACAGACAAGGATATTGTGAAAAATGTGTCAAGGTTTTTGGAATACACTGAGCAACTGCTTGTATAATACAGTCAGTTACTGTTGCCACACAGTCGTCTATTGATAGCTTACAAATGATGGCAAGATCAAGTTCTGTGAGGGCAGTAAAAGAGGGCCACTTTGCTTGATCCAGCTTCCACCAGGGCACATGGGTCAGGTGGCATCGACCACAGCCAGTTTCTCTCAAAATTATAGGATAATGATCACTGCCTTGTAGATTATTGACAACCCTCCATGAGAAGTGGGATAATGGAATAGGGGAGCAAATCAACAGATCAGCAGCAGTAAAGGACTGATTAGGTGCATGAAAATAAGTACAAGAACTGCTATTGAAAAGAGAAAGGTTGTAATTATAAACTGCTGACACTGGAAACATCTGAGAGGGTTTGGAATGTATGGCCATACCCTGCAATTAAGTATACCTGCCTTGACGGTGGCAGGTGGACATGGTGATGTAAATGTCAGAATGAGGACACTGGTCGTCATCGTAATTCCATCTTTGTGAGTGGAGATATGCCTCACTGCAGAAACTCCTTGGGTGGAGAAAACAGAGAGAATCCCCAACTCGGGGACATTATTCAAATCCCTCTCAACAATATCTCCTCATGATGAGTTTAAAGTAGCATGAGGTATAACATCAAGAAATATATCCCCAATTGCCTTTGAATGCCAGAGGAGTTCATTGTGTTGAGATGTACATGTTTCCACCAACATGTCATCAGAGCAAAGCTTCTTTACTGACTTTGGAGAGCCAGTAAGTCCCTCTTGTTCCTTCTGAACAAAAAACGAGACATTTTCCCTAATGGTTTGTCTGAAAAAGAATGTAGTATAAGAAAATGAGATACAACAGGTGTAAAAGATATTCAAGACTGCTACTCAGAATCTTCAAGACATGGTTGTTTACCTATGGACTGTTTTTTCACTACTTTAAGTTTTTATTTGGAGGATCTATAATACAAAAAGGAATATTTTGATGCCCACTGACCCCACCCACTATGGAGCCCTATGAAGGGATGCATTACAATTCCAAACAAGGACACTGCAGCAACACCAGGGTTTTATGAGCATTATTCCCAAACACCAGCATCAGATACAATGTCCACAACACCTGTTGAGAACATCAAACATTGGTACTTGGTTGACCCTAGCCCAAGTGGACCAGCTGAATGACCCAACAGGAGTTATTGCACTGCCATGAGTACCTACCAAAAAGTACCTCAGGCCTGTTTTTGAAGCCTCCCGTGCCATGTGGCAGGCAAGATTCCACCACAGACAAGGATATTGTGAAAAATGTGTCAAGGTTTTTGGAATACACTGAGCAACTGCTTGTATAATACAGTCAGTTACTGTATAACTCTTTGTAGAGGCTGCCCATCTACAGGAATTCAAGGCCAAATCGGTGTGTTAGGGTTGCACCCCTCAACCACCAGGATCCTCTCCTTCCCTTTCATGGGTCACCAAGCATGGCAAACAAGTGGGTGGATGTTTAAATCCCAGAGGAGGTAAACTGAAATAGAATCTTCCCTGGAAGTTCCTTTACCACGTACAGGAATCCACACCAAGTTGCACTGATATCTGATAACAGATGGAATTCCCTAACACTGGCACACATCATTGACAATTGGTAAATTAAATGAAGGTTGTACTTTATATTTATGTTAAATGAAATATTTGAAACATCTTCATACACCTAAGTTTCTGGTATCATAAATGCTGTTGTTTATTGCTACTGACAACCATTTTAACAAACATTTTACCATGAAACAAGACTGTCTTTATCAAATCATGTAATACCTTTAATTCTGTGTAACTTCGTGCCATAAGCCATATCTGCTTGATAACCGATGATGAAGGTAAGAGGCAGAAATGGTACCAAAGTTGATGGTTTTCTAGTTTTCTTGAATCTGATGAGAAACATTAAGCAGTACTGACTAATAAGAAAGGTTCAGTAGCTAACTACTCTTTCATAATTATAAAACTATATATATAGTAATGTAAGAAATTTTTTCCTAAAAACCCTACCAAGATTAAAAAGGAAAATTATGAGTTACTCTTACTAAAATAGTGTAGTATTTACTACTCAATCCATGTGGAAATATTTTTCTAATACACAAAGTATTAAAAACAAATTATGGAAAAGGTGAGGAAAATGGGTATAAAAGACAAATACTATCAGAATGCCACTTCTTCACAATGTGAAAATGAGCTACAATATAGTCACTGGCACAGATAGTGTTAGAGACAGAAAACCAAACCTCTCAAAAAGTGATGTTAAGTATCTTAGGTGATGTTCTTTGTTCTTACAAGATATATGATGGTCAAATACACTTCTTGATGACAAGAAACCCACTTGAAATAAAAATGCATCTCAGTACATTTCTTATTGTTTTACAGTATTTCTGATTAGAGATAAGTATTCAGCTATCTAAAGACTTTTTCAGTATATATATTTTTGACACATTTTAAAGGTTCATTGTGGACACCACCATTAAATTACTACATCTACAGGGGTTTTAGTACATGATTGGACATAAAGCTCAATCAGTAATGTTAGTGATCTGCACAAAATTTATGGCACACTGACTGCTGACAAATACAGGTAGAGCGTGATCCATTATTGTTTTCTCAAGAGCATAGTTCCTTAGACAAGTATTAGTTTTCCAGCAAAATAATAATGTTATAATTTTTCTATACTGAAAGTATATTTCCAGTAAGTACTCACCTCTGTCGCAAGATTAGCTATTCTCATTCAGTGCTGCCCTCTATGTTCAAACTTTTTCTTTATGCATTCCATGAGCCTTGTGCTCCCCTTTTATTGCAACTGCAAGATTCCAACATGTTTCTCAAGCAAATCATGTCACCTCCTTACCAACAGAAGTAAGACATGTTCATGTGATGCACACGACTCCCTTTAAATTCCTCTACCAAACTATCATTTTGAAGTTTGACAGAAGATGTCAGCAATAGAGAAATATGGAGGAATGATGAAAAGTACTTATCAGAAATACAATTTTAGTACAGGAAAATAATTTCTGATATGGTCCTTACTTCCACTCACATGATTATACAATCCCACATTGGTAAGGAGGAGGAGCCAATGTGAGGGAATGACAAAAGTATCCCCATACTGTAACTGTAAGAACCAAGATAGAGCTGGCCAGAAAGGAACAATCAGTAGGAACCAACAAAGAGTGTAGTGGGTGACAGAAATTAAACAATGAAGTAATTAGATGGGTAAATACACATAAAAGATGCTTGTGTGACCAATCTTGGCTGAAGGCATTGACTGCCAAAGCCCGAGGATGAGGTACAGGTACCCACATGAAGGTAACTTATGCTGACGGCCACAGAAAAGGCATCAACACAGGGTGATCCCACCAATGGCAGAGATCCCTGAAAATGAATGGATCTGATGCCCATTTCATGGGATACATCCAATCAGGTAGCAAAAGACATTCCATAACCAAATTTAAAGCACCCAAAACATTGCACACAATAAGCTGAATGTGATGTGTATGGGCCCAGTATAAAACATCCAACATCTGAAAATAGATATCTCTGGATTGGGTGTCCCTTTGGCATTTGATATCTGCTACTACTATAAAACTGTATGAATGAACCATCATCAGACAATGTCAGGCGAGAAGAATAAGAATGATGCAATGCTTGATGCATGACTAAAATTCAAAATCATTGATGTGCAAAGCACTTTTGTTTGCCTGAAGCTTCCTGGTGATGGATCTATGCCCACTCCCCATTCCTGAAGGGATGCATTTATGAGAAAATTTAGATCAGGATACAGGGAGGAAGCAGCATACTTGCTGATATATGGGCATTATCCAAATTCTAAATCAGATTGTCTTGCAGGAAAAAAAGGAAGGTAATTGAGGGTGGAAATTGAATCCTGAGCAAGGTTCCATCAATCATGAAGCACTCACTGAAGGGATCCCACATAGGCATGCCCAAGAGGGACTAATGATGTCATAGATGATCACATCCCCAAAAGTAATAGAACCTTAGGAGCAGTAAATGACTGACCCAAGTCCAAAGGAGAGTGCCCAAAATTGATAAACCATCCTGAGAAAAACAAATCAAATATAAAGATGTAACTGAGGTGATACTGGCATATGTAGAAAAGCACTGGAGACATCCATTTTGGTCATCCAGAACCTCCCAAAAAAAACTCATCTCAGGGTGAGAAAAGACTCCATGGTGAACTGGAGCAATTAGTTGAAGTGGTTGAGGCAAGATAAATCAACTACCTGCTGCTAATTCCTGGTTTTCTTGGGGATAATAAAAAGACAGGAATTATAAACACTAGAAAGAATAAGGAACAGGTTTAATGACCTATGACAAAAGCAATTCCTTTACCACTTCTGACAGATGCCAGCTGGTCACAGGACCTTAAGGAAGAGGGAAGGAAACAGGGTAAGGAGAGATGGGAACCTTAAACCACTAGCAGTCACCTGTACTGGTGGTGACAGAGGTTGCATCATTGAGAAAGGTGACAAGAAGTACCTCAAGTAGAAGGGATGGGTAAGGACTTGGAAGAGGAAGAAAGGGAAATGGTATTTGGAGGCGTATGAAGCTCTGACTGATAAATGGACTACACTATTTGTAAGGGTGTATGAATATTGAATCAATGTTACTAGAGGCTCTAAGAGTTTACAGGACTATATCAAAATTATAATGATTCAAAAATGGAGTCATACATAAATACACAAGATATATCAAGGGTAAACAGACCCAAGCCAATAAGGTATCACAATCTATGAGGTCCCAACAAGAAATAAACCACATAATGCCAGAGTTTAAAATGATAGATGGGATGAAGTGGAGGAGAGAAGGGCAAGATGCAAGGAAAAACAGTGAGCATGAGTAAAACTGACAGATAATTCAGGAGTCACCCCCTTAAATGGTAAAAAGGAACTTAACAACTGTTGGTCTAAAAATAAATAGTTACCACAACAGTAATAGAGTGCAAACTCATCTGAAGTCTACAAAGGCTGTAGATGCTAATCCCCTTACTTAACTTCAAGACAAAGTGATCAGTATGAGCTCAAATATCATGTGAGGGAGGAAAAACCAAAAAGGGTTGGGAAGATTGTTCATACAACAAGAAAGGATGAGGTGCATAAGAAATAGGAGAAAGGGATAAAATGTTACCAACTTGCGACACAAAAGCCATAAAGAACACATTAGGCTCAACAGACTCACTGGATTGAGAATGGATAGAAAAAGCAAAATCTGAAGATGGAAAAAGATTATTGAAGTCCTTGTTAGCCTGTACAAAATAAGTTCTGGAGGAGCCCAGGTGATGTGCTGGGACAAAGCTTGTTCGATGTAATGTTCAATATCTTGGCATATAAAAGCAGATAAATCCACCACAGGGGTCACCCACACCTGATAACCAAAGTGGTAATGTTAACTTTGGAATTCCTTGCACAGAGAGGCTCTCTAAATTTAAGTGCAAAAAGCACATTAACTGGAATTAACTGATAGATACTAATAGAAGAAACAGGCTGAATGAAAGTAAACTAATATAAAAACAACCATATCATCAGGAAACAAAGTTAAACATGAAGCAGTAAACAAACAAAAGAGCATGTTCAAACCCAAACATTGCCAAACAAGAAGTGAAAGTTTGGTAGAGAAGTGTAGAAGGACTCGTATGTGTCATTGAGCATAACATGCTCCTAACAGTGAGGTGATGACACATGATGATTTGCATGAGAGACATGTTTGAATCTTACAATACCAATAGGGAAGAGCAGAAAGCTTGTGGTATACATAAAGAAAAGGTTTGCATATAGAAGGCAGCACTGAATAAGAAGAGCTAATCTTGTGAAAAAGAGGTACATACTGTACTGAAATTTAAGCTTACAGTAAAATTGGTGAAACACTTCATTATGGCCAATAAGAACTTCATAGTCATGACTTGGCCTTTAGATGGTCTTGATACGAATATTTTTGAGGCTGTATGGTCTTATATGATAAAATGTTAAAATGTGATAAAATAACTGGGATAAACTGCGGGGAATAATACGAAACAATTTGGGACAGTGTTTCACACCTACACTTGCATGCTAATAAACTGATATGATTAAAACAAGGTGTAACACTACATGTAGACTTGAATATAAAATGCTAGTACACTGTATGGTTCCAACTTTGTGCCAAACATCTTTAAACATTTCTTTAGCCATATTAGTTGTCACTCATGACCTTTCATCTAATTTTATATCAAAAGCTACAATATGGTGTTCCATCATTCTGAAAGTAACAATAAACTATCTTTTTTAGTATATATCTATGGTCTGAAAACTTATAAAAAGCAGCACATACATGATGAGGCCAAAAAATTAACTTTTTGTAGTTTCTTTATCCACATTTAACCTTTTTTAATTTGTCATTTCAGTCTCAACATCTACTCCACAAGCTTTTTCAGCTTAAAATGGCAGTAATCAGACTTCTGATTTTAAACTGAAATGTTTTTAGAAACGTAAAAGTATTTTTTATTGTTTTTATCAATTATATTTAGTAAATTTCAGCCATGCAATACACATTTCTTACTTATTATCAAACTATGCTACAAGAAATTACATTATGATGATTTATAAATGTTATTTTATTAAGTTTTCTTTTTTATGAATCATTCTGTTTCTGTAATATACTATGTTTCCTCCCTTGGCTTGTTAATTCAAGAAGTTTCATCATGATACTTATAAAAAAAAATGTTCAATTACATTACAGAATTTTTGTTCTACTATGAAGTTTTCTGTGACTGAATGTATGTAATACAAAAAACTCTTGTGGATATAAATCCTTGTCATATTATACACATGAAAAAATTTAAATATATTTTATCTTAAATAATATAAAAGGCAAAGACAAATTTTGTTTTACTTGTATCATGTGTCTATTTCATTGGGCTTACTGGACACTTGATATTCATAACTAATATTAGAAAGTCTACAGAAACACATAACTTATGAACCTGGTATGAAGTTACCATCTGTCAGGATGCAACAGAAAAGGGATGGAAAGACAAGAAAACAAAAATGATATTTAATGTGAAAAAAAAAGCTAACTAACTACACAGCTGGAAATTTACAAAGGTTTAACTCCTACAGTGAAAATTTGTTTCTGTTACAACTTTTGTTTTAGGACATCAAGTCCTTGACATCTTGAACAAACATTTCAGATATGGATTCTAGAAAATGTAAAATATCTACTGTTATTTAGCTGTTAAAAACAGTAAGTCAAATTACTAGTGAAACCATTAATTGAGATTGATACTAGAATTATAACTGAATTTTTTTTTTTTACCCAAGTAACATTCCTGTACAGGCAATCAGGTAAAATGACCCAAACCAGTAAAACAATTCTCTTGCACGTGCTATCTGCATGGCCATCATTTTTTCTCTCATAATATTTTGCATGTGGATTTGTCTTTCAACCTTAAAAAAAATAAAATAAAACTAATTCTTCAACAATGCCTATAGAAAATAACATGTTTTATTATGGAAAGTTACTGCAATAAGGGAATATAATAGTGTAAATGCTTATTACTATTACAATGCACCTTTGAATAATGTACCAATGAAGTTAAATTAATTTTCACTGCCTGTATTTTTCACTAAAAATAAACTGTTTTGACTTATAATTAACTTTCCTCCAAAGCTAGTATATTTATTTCTAGTACATAGGCATCCCGTGTATTTTCTACCTTTTTATTTCAATGTAGAAATTTTCACAAAATTTTCAGTTAGTCTCATTCTATTAGTTGCCTTTCTTTTGTTGTTCTCTAATAAACAATACCTACTAGAAATCAGTTTAAAAACAATAAGAGAGCTAAGTCATAATTCTATACTAATTTTAAAATATTATTATTTTAATGTATATTACTTATTACATGCTAAAAGTTTAATCAAAATTTTACTAAAATTTTAATGAATACAATTTAAGATGTAGAAAAGTTAGTTATAATACAATAAAAGGTAATCACAATACAATACTTTGAAAAGACTATCAAATAACTGATAATAAAATTGAATATAAACATTCTTTAAAATATAATAAATAAGACTTAAAATTACTGCTAATTGAAATAATCGATAATGAATGTGATGTTTAAAACCCAGAACTGCTACAGATCACTCTGGTTTTATCTAAATTATTAATTAGCTGTGTGATAGAAGTTTCTGAGCACTAGATGAATTGTGTATACTTCTTTAAAATCATGTTAGCTAGTTCCCAATGTTATAGCAACATGGTAAAGGAAAGGGGTAGAGACCAAATGTCCATAAAGTAAAGTAATGAAACAACAGGGTTTAAATATATAACCAACAACCAAATTCCAATGGACACAATATGAAGGAAATAGCTAACAGCTGAATGTTTGACCATTGTAGGCAAACTGAACGAAGCCAAAAGCAAGTAAATTAGAATGACGAGAAAGCAACTAAGATTTTGAATGGATTATCCACCAACAAAAAGAGTTATACTACAGAGTGAGAAAACACAAGAGTACATCTTGAGAGACAGACAGAAAACTGGCTACCAATTTCCCATATCCATAAGAATGACAAAATGATGAAATTGTCTCTTCAATGCATGATAGCCAGCTATTAAAAGAGGAATTTTGGACAAGAGAAAAAGAAAACAAAACAGACATAACTATATAATACACGTAATAACATACAGAAAATGGACTATATGATCTGCATTGCAAAGAGGGAACTAGAAGGATAACCAAATATAGAATCAACAACATGGAAACACTCACAAGATGGGGCAGCCTCACTAAAGTAACAAATGGAGAAAGACAAGAATCTTGGCACCAAAGACAAAGTGGAACCAACCACTTGGTACAGAATGACAGTAATATTACATAAGAGTGTCTCCAGTCAGCACTAAAGTATTGAATAATCCTGTGAAAGAGTGTCAACAACCTTGGATGTCAGAAACAAATTCCATTTGTTTGTTTCTGTGTGTGTGTCAGAAATACGAGGAGCATAGTACTTGCATAATGCACAGGCCTAATGATAACCATGAAGAGTACCAGATGAAACCCATATGTTGAGTTAAACAACATCAACAGGCAATGTTCCAAAAGTACTGAACTGATTAAAATAAAATCATATTGAAGATAATATAAACCAAAATTCTAACTCAAAAGTTTGAAATGCCATAATTTTTGCATGCAATCAAGATAATTAAAGAATGAAAAACAGTTTAAAGACAAGCAACGTTTAGGAAAAAATAAGCCTTTGTTCAAATGCTGGCACTCATGGAATTACAGTGTAAAAAGGATGTCTTAGCATGTCCCTCTCTACCTGGTGGAGAGCTATAGTATAATAATAATGACATCATATAAAAATACAATACACACCATGGATAGGGGTGGAACTTTTCTTCAAGACTTGTGTCATGTGTAAAAATTCTTCAACAGTGTAAAAAATAACAACTGTTATGCAAAGAAGAGAGTAATATTTCTGAAACTAATGATGTATATTTAAAACAGAATATTCATAGCAGAAATTATTTTATTATTTCAAACCAGCTCAATGGTATGTATGTTTCAGCTATTTTTTTTTCAGTAAACTGTTTCAAATTGAGATAATTTACATTTTTGTTAACTTCTTAGCAGAGCAGTAAAAAACAGCTTAAGCCCTTCCAATAATTTATAATTTTCACTTAAGTTTCATCTTTAAAACAGTCAGATGAGGCATTACCTGTATTTTTTGCATCTCTTTCATGAATTCTTGGTTTTTTCGGAGATTTTCTTCAAATGGTTTACTCATGATGAACCCCATCTTGTCTCACTTTTCAACAGCTAAAACTTGTTGAGTACATTTATTATAAAGGTTAGTAAAATTACATACAAGACATACTCAAAAATATTCACTATATACAAATCCATACTAAGTGGTGAGCACCCCTTATTAATGTGAAAACAAAAAGTCAATTTATGTCTTTTCTATTAGCAATGTTCCCTCAGGTATCTGTACGATAGTCAATTGTAACATACTTTTTACAACAGATATAACTTTAGTGTTTTATGCAATGTGAATAACTATCTATACTGAGTGGTAAATGTAAATTATCCAGATTTTATAGGCTCCATTGTCCCTGTAGTTTGTTTGCAAAACATACAATTTTTTTTAGTAATTCTCATATACCTATACTATGCATCCCGATCTAAAAAATAAATATATCTGCACTGAATCACTCATTAGCCACTCATTAGCCAAATGTGCAAAGCCACAAAATTGCTCATTTTTCAAACTATCAGATCCCAGGATAGTAATGATAGTAAAAAGCTGTACTTTTGAACAATGATAAATATAAATAAGGTTTAAAATATTTACAGAAGAAAATAGTTTTCTCTTCTTTATCATTTAAATATAAGACTAAATACTAACACTATATACAAAACTATTTATGTTAAAAAATATGTGAACTTCATATTAGGTCAATGCAAGCTTGGCAGTGATCTCTCCACTCAAATAATTGAAATGCATACATTGCACATGTGAAAATAACAAAGGATCTGTTGGTTTATCACGTTATTTGCTAAACTAAACTTAAAAAACTCAAAGCCAGCCCTTGTAACTGAAAAAATTATCAAACTTTCCCTTATATTTACTACATCCACCACATCTGAAGGTAACCTATTCCAAAGTCCAACCACCTTGTTATAACAATAAAGCTCTTAGCTAAAGATGTCTTCTGCCCTGTCAAAATTGACATTTGTTTAATCGTAGTCGAAGCCATTCGCGCACAAATACTTAAGTAAACAAACAAAATTCGGCCGTAGCTGAATCACTACTGTATTTTGTCTATGAGTATTATTACATACTAATAAGATGTATATCTACAAGATATGGTTAAAACATAATGCATTATTAGGTTATTAAAATTAAAACTAAGCTCTAGCTAGTGCTTTCACTTTTCCAGTTGTTCTAGTAACAACGTAAATACTTATAATTGGTACAGCGGTAGTACTACTAGTAATATTTTTTATAAACGAAGAAAAATGTTTTATCATTTGCTAAAACTTCAATAGCGATAGACTCTAATCTACTAATTTGCAAGTCATATCACCTTTCATATTTTACCAATAATATAAAGAATTACTACCCTTATTTACAATTTACAAATAATAATAAAATTTCTGCACACTCACCTTTATACCATCACACTATTACGTCAAAGTCTCATTACTTGTTTGTCATACTTGTATGATCTATTTCGATAACGTTTGGGAATCCATTTTGTGTCAAGATTTAACCATTTCTTAATGTTCATATTGGTAACTGTTTAACTTTAGCATGTTTCTAAATCAACGGCTAGACATTTCAATGTTTTAAGGCAAATGTCCAGAAATTATTAGAAGGTATTGTTGTATACCGATTTTTCAATTATAATATAAAAAAATAAATTTTATAAAGATAAGAAAGGATCGACATATGACTTACATAAAAGAAAAATGTTGAAGGTAAAACACGATAGAATAATAATTGTTTGTTTGAATTTCGCGCAAAGTTACTCGAAGGCTATATGCGTTAGCCGTCCCTACTTTAGCAGCGTAAGACTAGAAGGAAGGCAGCTAGTCATCACCACCCTCCGCTAACTCTTGGGTTACTCTTTTACCAACGAATAATGGGACTGACCATCACATTATAACGCCTCCACGGCTGAAAGGGCGAACATGTTTGGTTCGACCGGGATTCGAACCCGCGACTCTCAGATTTCGAATCGAACGCTTTAACCCACGTGGCCATGCCGGGCACAAATTAATAATTAAATACACAAATATATATATATATATATATAATTTTACTCTACTGTGTTTTACATCCATTATTTTTCTTCTACATCTTTTAACAACGCATAATTGTCTATACATATAACATACATAACCTAGCTAGCTTTAATAATAAGAAAGTTTTAATGCTGTTAAAGTACTGAAGTAACAAAGTTAAACTCCAAAATAAAGTTACGTAAAATTTATATATTTTATCATACTTTGGCAAATCACTGTAATTATACCTGTTTGAGTCAAAGTAAGGATAATTTTGTCAATCAGTTTTGTACTTTTGACTTTCTTATTTTAGTACGTTTGTAGCATTAACACTTTCTATATTATAGCGGTTAGTTATTTTACGTATATTTCTATCCCTACTTGTCTTTCTGTAGTTTTATTTTTTATTATTCTTATTACTTTCTTTTATTAGCTATATTTTTTGTGCTCTAGTAATACCAAACGTAAAGCGCGCATATAACTAAATTCGTTCTCAATTCTTATCACGATCTCTACCAACTATCTTCAAGTCTGATTATAAGCTCAAAGTTGTGTATCGCCTATATATGTATATACAGGGTGTCCCAAAAATGTATACACTCTATGAATGATTATAACTCACTCAAACTTTCTTTTTTTACAGGTACAACTGATTTGAAGCAATGGCAGAAGCAAGACTAAGCTTTGAGAAAAGGAGATTTATCTTAAAGTGTTACTGGAAGTGTGAGAACGTAGCTGAAGTGTAAAGACGGTTTAGAAAGAAGTTTCAAACAGACCCACCAAAGCGACCCACCATTACTCGCATCAGAGATAAGTTTGAATGAAATGGAACTGTTCAAGACGTCCATAAAGAGCGTCTTGGAAGACAGCGGTCGTTTACCAGTACCACACGAGAAGCAGAGCTGTTGGAAAGTCTCCACCGATCGCCAGGAAAATCTGTTCGGCAAATAGCCCGTGAGACTGGAATCCCAAAATCGAGCGTCCATCGCATGTTGAAGTGCGTTCATTGGAAAAGTTTTATTCCGGCATTAGTCCACGCCCTCAAGAAGGATGATTCTGACCGGAGAGTTGAATTTTCTGAGTGGTACCTGGCGAAAATCTGCAGAGGATGCACAGTTTTCAGACAAGATTGTCTGGAGCAATGAGGCCACATTTAAGTTAAATGGCTCGGTTAATCGCCAAAATTGCACTTGCTGGGCACCTTAGAACCCGTATATTACAGTTGAACACCATGTAAACTTACCAGGAGTTATAGTATGGAGTGAATTATCAGTGTTGGGCGTAATTGGACCATTCTTTTTCGAAAACATAGACACTGATCTCGTTTATCTGAACTTTCTGCAAGAATCTATCGTATCACGCATTTTAGAGCAATTTCGAGATGAGGAGTTTTATTTCCAGCAAGATGGAGCACCTCCTCACTTCCATCGTAATATGAGGGTCTATTTTTACGAAAATTTGCCAAATAGGTTGATTGGGCGAAGAGGTAGCACTGAATCCCCCCCCCCCGTTCACCAGACCTCAAACCTCTGGCCTTTTTTTTTCATGGGGATACATCAAAGATAAGGTTTATAGCACAAAACCTGCAACATTTAATGAGCTGAGAACAGCAATTGAAAGAAAATGCACCCAATTACCAAATGAAATGAATCGTGAAGTTTGCAATACCAACTGTCCGCTTTATCAGCAGTGCCTGGATCACAACGATCATAAGTTCGAACATCTGCTACAACTCAAAAGATTCTACACTTGTCTTCTTAAACTTGGGTTATAAAACTTAGATATATCTAAATAAACATTGTATTTATAATCATTCAAAGTGTGTATACATTTTTGATACACCGTGTGTATATACACACTAGTATCTTTTTTTTTGGTACAATAAAGGAAATTTTGGGACCCCAGATGGAAAAATTCTGTGAAAGAATTAGAGCAATAAGGTTCACTATTTTTTCGGTGCGTATGTCTGGAAAAAATTCTTACTTATTTACTAAGATGAAAATTCGTTGAAGCAGTGAAAAATGATTCACTCTATAAACAGTATATATTGCAATTTAAACAGCTTTATAAGCACAATGTTTACGTTTATTTCAACCAATACTGTGGAATAATCACTTTTAATATTCAAACATTTTAAAGGTAGTTTTAAATGGGATATTTTTATGGCCACCATTTCTTTTCATCACTCTCCCTGCTACTAAGTACTACCGCACTTAATGATAAACACATTACAAACTTGTAATACTTAAATAAATAACCTAGCTCGTTTAGGTTGTCAGCCCATTGCTTAAGACACTAGATTCGATATGTGAAAGGTAAGCCTATTTGAGAACGGGATTCGAACTCACAACTCTCAAGTTGCGCGAAAAACAACACAAATATTATTCAGGCTGTAATTATGGCTAAGTGACATAGAGATAACGCAAGTTTGATTGTTTTCTTACTTTAAATGTGAATATATCATTATTCATAGGATTAAAAGAACAAACATTTTGAGATAACATGCTCAACCTAATTTTTATCTTGAATCTATCATTTATCACCTATTTGAAATACGCTAATCTGGATAATCTGTCTTATCATTGATTTATAGTTGAAGATAACCATTTATCTTGTGCGGTTACCGACAACTACATGGAGGGATAAAATTTCAACAAATTGTTTTTTTTTTACCCAAATGTGATTAATCATTTAACTGAGTTAATATCATTGCCTGAACTGGCTTGAAAGCACCTAATTAAACTTTGAATTTGTAAGACTGATCTCAGGAAATCTCTCATGTAGTTTTTCTGTGTACAATAATATCGTTACTTAACCATTAAATAAAAATTCTGCCTTAAACAACTTAGTCCACAAGATATAGTTCTGTTTTAGAATTTTGCGCAAAACCACACAAGGAATATCTGCGCTAGCCGTCTCTAATTTTGCAGTGTAAGACTAGAGAGAAGGCAGCTAGTCATCACCACCCACCGCTAACCTTTGGGCTACTCTTTTACTAACGAAGAGTAGGATTGACCATTACATTGTAACGCCCCTACGGCTGAAAGGGCGAGCATGTTTGGTGCAATAGGAATTCGAACGCGCGACCCTCGGATTACGAGTCGAACGACTTAACCCACCTGGCGCAGATATCCCTCATGTAGCTTTGCGCGAATTTCAAAACAAACAAACAAACAAACAAACAAACGTTATTCGGGTTCTCTTTTCGACACTGTTTAGCACAACGATCTCCGGTTCCGAATGCAAGAAATTGGATTACCGCGGGTAACTAACTATTTGCTGGCTGTCAAACTTTCTGGAAAACAGATCATGAGAATAAATGTTGAAAGGACATTCTCTGAGAGTTTCACTCCAGAAGCTGGTGTCTCTCAAGGAGGGGTAATTAGCCCTACTTTATTGATCATATACTGAGTAATATGCCCCTAAAAGATCCAAATAATGGATATTCATCACAGTTCGCAGACGATGTAACAATCTAGAAAAACGCACCAACACCAGCAATAGCAGCCACAAACATACAAACACAATTATATAGAATAAGTGAATATTGCCAAAAATACAGAATCAAACATAACTAAAACACAACTAGTAGTATTCACAAAATTAACAAAACTTAGAAAAGCACAACCACAGATCTATATGAATGATGAACAACTCCAGATTGTTACATCAGCAAAATTCTTAGGACTTACGTTTGATTCAAAACTAACGTGGGTAAACCACATAAATAATATTAGAACAAAAATTTGGCGAAGAACAACCTATGCTAGGAGTCTAACTGGCAAAAACAGTGGAGCTGTGGCAGACAACATTATGAAAATATATAAAACATACATTAGACCCGTCATTGACTACGCAGCTCCTGCATGGACAAATGTTTGTTTGTTTTTGAATTTCGCACAAAGCTACTCGAGGGCTATCTGTGCTAGCCGTCCCTAATTTAGCAGTGTAAGATTGGAGGGAAGGCAGCTAGTCATCACCACCCACCGCCAACTCTTGGGCTACTCTTTTACCAACGAATAGTGGGATTGACCGTCACATTATAACGTCCCCACAGCTGGGAGGGCGAGCATGTTTGGAGCGACTCGGGCGAAAAATGAACTAGTGAGCGAACTTGTCAGGTATTGTTTACATGATGATGATAGACCTAAGCACCTTTTGTCAGTGAATATATATTTTCTAAATAAAAATAAATATATAAATAAAAAATAATAATAAAAGGCCACATATTAACTAGACTCCATATTAGTTTAGAGATTAATTACAAAACACTGAAAGGGTTTTTTATGTAAACGTTTTCTAGTTAATATCTAACTGATGAAAGTGCAAATAATCTGGAACTATAAGTGAAATGTTTTATTTGCACCAAGTGTATGTATAGATCGTGCATGGACATTGCCCTGAAAGGACCCGAGTAAGTAAGGCTTACTCTGGCTCTCGTGTTCCATGTATAAGTACGCTTGACAGTTGAAAAAAACAACAACAACAACAAAAACAACCAAAATCTGAAGGAAGGAGGAAGAGGTTAAAGAAACCTGATCCTCTTGGGTACACAAATATCAATATCCAAATACTCATACAGAGAGAGAGCGGGTTCTTTTTCCTTTATTCATCGAAATAATTATGAACAATGGTATTTATGACGGATCATTTATGGACTTTAGTATCAAGTCATAGCCAGCCATGTATTTATTAACTGTGTTTTGGTAAGTGATAAAGATTGTATTCTAATTGTTTTAAAGCTTCATTTGGGATTTCTGATATTGTCAGAGTTTAATCATTGTTATTGTTAGTTGTGGCTTCTGTTTGTTTTAGTACGTCCAGTATATCTAATTTAACCTAAATTTTTCTTCCAGTTCTTCTTCTTCTTTCTATCTGTTTATTGATCTTTTTTTTAAGGCGGTTCTTTCTGGATTATTTGTTCTTTTTTTTTTCTCTATACTTAAGGTCTAAAGCCAAGTAAAAATTCGTTTTATTCTTTGCGAAATTGCTAAGCTTTTTTCATGATAAAAAGAGACTGTTTAGTGTAAATATTAATAACGTATTTATTTTGTGAGTGAATATGTTTATAATTGTTTAGTTCTTCTTAACGATAACAAAAGAATTGAAACCAATTTATTTAAAGTAAATTTCATAACAGTTTACTTACGTAATACGGTAAGCGTTATAACTCCAATTGATGTTGACATTACTGAACATTACGCGAAATTTATTTGTGCAGATTAAATAGTGAGCAGATGGTAAACATAAATCGTTAGAGATGAGCTGGAAAAGGAGACAGAGAAGGAGTTAGGTTAAAGAAAAATTAATTGTTAAATGGTGATAAGCCGAACAGATGATATGTTAGTGAGACTATCTGGTTTATAGAGATAAGAATAAAAATTTATTTTGTCAAAGAGAGTTCCAAATGAAATTTTAACTAGCCTCAATGGTCTTAGATAAATAAATAGACGATTCTAGAAAATAAAAAGAGAAAAAAAAAGTCAGGTGATTTTTAGAAGTATGGGATACAACTGTGGTGATTTGACAACAAAGTAAAATATATTCTGATATTCTGGCGGTAGTAACAGGGAGAAATAGTTCGGCTAGTGAACTGAAATTCCAGAACAATTGAATGGGCATAACAATTTTTTATAGAAAAAAGATAATTATATTGTGTTTATGAGATGCCTATGAATTCTATATTATAGAGTTGTTGTCCAAATACATATGTTTAACTAGTTATATATACATACACTATTTTGAAAACAATCAGAACTCTAGTTTTTAGTATTGTTCGTTGATGTTTTAAATTTATTGCCAACAACTATCAAACATCCATAGAAGAAGAATCATTAGCTCAAAACGCCCATGCATATACTTACTCTATGGTAATGCTTCTTGATAGATGAATGAGCCAGGTGAAAATACTTATCATTCTTTTGAATTTACATATATTTGTACCAAGGCCATGTCGTAAGGATACTGCTTAAATTAACATGATTAAATGTGTCATAGTACCAGATGCATTGCCTTAATTTGGTATATGATAGAGGAAATCATATTAATAGAACTTCACAAGTAAACCTTGATAAAAATGTCTTTAATACTATATATTAAATTATGTTGTCATGCCATGATCCCAAAAACACAGAGAATTGACAGTAAAATATAGAATGTGCATAGAACTTTATCTAATGCTGGTTGGACTCTTTAACAAGTTGCTGGAGACTAAAATGCTTCTCAAACTTTGTCAGGTACATCCTAGATCTTGAGAGTGAAACAGGTAAATAGACTTTGGGAGTAAAATCCTAAAGGACACTTTGGTCAAATATGTTCCAATAATGCCTAAAAGATTCTCTGCAGTTATTAACAGAAAAGAGGGATTCACAAGTTATTCAACTGTTTTCTGAACTCAAGCACTTCCACTGAATTTTTATTCCACCAGATATGTAGATTAATAAAATTTTATATTGCCTGTGATTTACCTCTCATTTTTCTTTTGAAAGTAGCCAGAAATTTAAATTTTGACTTTGTCCTATCATTTATTGGCAGCACTGTAGAAAGCTAAGCATGAAATTTTGATTATTGTATGTCATTAAAAGATTTAAATAAGCATCCTTTTCAGGACATCGACACACACACACATACTATAGAAAGATTCATGACAGCTTTTCTTCTTTGTTTAAAATCACTACAGATATTTTCCATATTATAACCTAGGAATGACAGGTTTTTCATGTTTTGATGTGTGTCATAATTATTTTGTAAAGGAGGATTAGTGAAATACCACAACCAAAGTTTTTAAGAATTTCATACATTATCAAAAATAAAAGACATTAGTTTGTTTGTTTTTCTGTATGTATTCATTTCTATTTATAGGCCTAAGTTCATGAAACACTTTAAATTTCAACTGAAATTTACTCACTAATGATGCAATTGGTACTGAAGTATTAGTACCAGACTTGCATACATAATTTCTTGGCTGATCGATATAATAACTTAATATGATAACTAAGACGACTGATCCAAATACTTCACTGAACAACTGGCACTCTGTATCAACTGAAAACTTTCTTAATGTTTCTCATATTCATATCTCTATTCCAATTTTGTGAAAAATTTCATAAATACATGCTAGGTAATCTAGGACTACTTTTATAAACTTGTCTAATGGTGTATGTTCCCTCTAGCTAATGTTTAAATTAAAATAGCAAAAAATGTATAGCTTATAGCATCTGGGGAAAAACTGCATTTCTTTCTTAAAATTAAACTTATTAACCAAATATTGAATATCACAGATATAAACAATAAAATCTTTGTGAAAACAAACAAATATCTGAAATTATCAAAATTGTTCTCGAAAATCACGTTCTTTGACTCTGAACAGTTAATTAACCATTAGAATCTGGATGAATCTATACTTTAGGTGGAAATAATGAAATAATCTCACTCATGTTGAATTATCTATGTCAGTAACCATTTCTACCAAATATTCAATGCAGATAAACATGCAAGTCATACCAACATGCACAAACATCTGTACCAATTCCAACTGTAAGTAGGAACTCACTCCATGATGACATGGTATAAACCAATTCAACAAGTATTCCTTACTGAACAACTGTTACAGTTCATAAATTTGCCTATGCTAGAGAATTAGCAAAAGCATATGACATATTTGCATGTTTTTTCCAAGGATGCCAACTAAATTAATACAGAACATTTTCTTTTTGGGTGAATTGTACTACTATATTAATAGTAAAAAAAGCAACATCAAGAAAACATTTTTGAGCACAATGAAAGGTAAAATCTTTATAGGTCATAACCAGCTGTAGATACTAGATCTGATAATGGTAATTGTGTTACCAAAATTATTTGGCAACAACCAATATTAAAGATTTTACATTTCATTGTGTCACAATTTTTTTTTGTTTTTTACTCTTAGTAAGTAGAAAACCTTTACAAAAATATATTACTTATGTCTGAGTAAGTACATTATTTATTAATTATGAAAGGTGGAATTAATTAACAGCTGATTCAACTGCAACAGTATGCTTCTTTGTTTGACTTGAAGTTGATTTGCTTATTTCTGTGTAGTAGTTTTTTAGCATATTTCATTGTTTTGATAGTACAATAATTGAATGTGTTCTGTTTTAGTCTAGATTGGCAGTATTTCTTTTTTGTTGCAACTTTCTTTGGGTGAATAGAGTATTAACCAATGTTTGAAATAATAATAAAAGGTAAAAGTTTCTACTGTTGGTTTAGAAATTTGGTACAGAAGATCAGAGAATTAGGACTAAAAATCATTGATCCATGACTTATATTGCTTTAAATAGATAAAAGAATAAAATGGGAGGGGGGATAACAAATATCGACTATGGTTGTGGTTGTCACATTTTTGTTTTGCAATTATAAAATGACATTTAACATTCTTCAGAAAATCATACTTGAAGTTACACTCAACAATATGTAAATGTTTTATACCATTATTTAACCCAGAAAGTTGTCTATTAAAATAATGCTGTTTATTAAATATATCAAATACAAGTAGCTGTAGTCCATGGATATGTATAATATAAATGTAGGACAATCAGATGATAGTTATGACATTTTAATATTTGTTCAATGCAAATGCATACCTTAATATTCATCAAACTTGCACACACATTATACGAGTCATTCATATTATCAATGGCATGATTGGTACAATTATTTTAGAGCAAAACCTATGATTGAAAATTTCACAGCTAAAATATTAAAGTATATGCTGATAGAAATTAAATGCAGCTTTGTGAAACATATTCTATACATATTTTGTCATGCATATTCAGGTAGTCGTCCTTTACAAAACTTTTTTATAGTACTAACTAATATTCTTACATGATGAACTGTCTTAAACTTATATTAATCCTAGCTTCAGGCCAGGTTATGTTACATACCATGGTTACCATTTCCTAGATCTTATACTTACTTGGCAATTCATTTCAACAGTTTCTTTCTAGGGTGTGTGATTCATACCGAAGTGAAATGTGGAATAGTATTTTATATAAAATAGTATGGATTGGGTTCATTCTTTCCTTTGAAATGAATAGAAGAAATTGTTGCAGTAAGAGGTGATTGTGGATTGTAAAATACTACAAGTTATTTTCCTGTACTGAAAATGTATTTCCAATAGGTACTTGCATCTAAATGTATTGGTGTTCTTGTTCAGTGTTACCCTCCATATGCAAAACCTATTTGTATGCTACAAGTCTTGAACTCCCACATGCCCAACAATCAATAATCAACGTGGTTCAATCACATCTCCCTTTGAGGTGGATTCCTGTACATGATGAGGGGATCTCCCAGAGAAGGTTCTGCACTTTTAGTTTACCTCCTCAGGGATTTAAACATGCACCCACATGTTTGCCATGCATTGCAACCTGTAAAGGGGAGGAAAGGATCCCTGTGGTTGAGGGGTCCAACTCCAACATACCACTTTGGGCTTGAATTCCTGTAGAGAGGTGGCCTCCACAGGGTCAGTCAACTAGTTTGCTTGGGCTAGGATCAACTGAATACCAGTGGTGGATGTTGTGGGTTGTGGACATTGTCTGATACTGATATTCAGGTATAGTGCTCATGAAACCATGGTGTTGCTGCAATGTCCTTGTTTGGCACTGCAGTGAGTCTCCTCAGAGGGCTCCATGGCAGATGGGGTCAGTGGGCAAAGAAATGTAGAATCTTTATTATGGATACCCCATTTATGAAAAAAATTTAAAAAAAGAGTATAGGAAAATGGCCACGCATTTTTTTTTGGAAGACTTTGCTGTACAGTCAACATCACAGTCAGATTCTGTACCTTGATTTTTAATTATTCATTCCTTATCAGAGAAATCCTCAGGACAGATGTTCCCTTTTTTATTCAAAAGGGATTAGAGGGGCTTGCTGGTTTTCCTAAGTCAGTATAGAAGTTGTGCTCTGGAGACATTTTAGTGGAAACATCTTTGCCACTACATACCAAATTCCTCTTGAAATCAAAGACCATTGGGGATATATATCCATTGAGGTTATTCCCCATACAACTTTGAATTCTTCCAGAGGAGTTATAGTTGAAGGATTTAAGAAACATTCGTGAGTCACAGATCCTTGCTGGTTTCTCCAGCTAAGGCATTTCTGCAATGTGCCAAATCTCCACTCACAAAGAGGGAATTATGGTACAGAATAATGTTCTGATACTGACGTTCACATCACCACATCCTCCTGCCACTGTTAAAGCAGGTTATCTGAACTGTAAAGTGTGGCTATAGATTTCCAATTCTCTCAGATGTTTTCAGTGTGAACAGTTTTGTCACTCAAAAACATCATGTTGAAGTTCTTTAACATGTGCTAGTTGTGGTGGCAAAGAGCACAATGCATACCAATGCAAACTAGAACCATACTGTGTTAACTGTAGTGGTCCACACCCATCTTACTCTATTTCTTCCCCTAAATAGATGGAGGGGAAAGAAGTGCAACACTTGAAGACTATAAATAATCTCTTACCCAAAGGCTTGGAAATTATTGTCCCCAACTCCATCTTGGACATATGCTGCTGCACTCCATTTCACTGCCACAGTGGGTATGCACACAGACCTCTTCATGCCTTCAGCAGATCTATTTACAAAACATCTGACCAATCTTTTGTCATCCATGATAAAAGAGTCAATGAATCTACATCTACTTCTATCTCTGTCCTTCCAGTGACTGCCTGATCCACTTACTTTGGCTTTGGGTGTTTTCTTGGGTCCATCCTCTTCTCCAGCCCCAAGAAGTAAAATGACCATTCATTCATGCCCTCAGTCACTGTAATCTTTGTCCACAGACAGAGATTTGCCTACTCTACAGAAGGCAGGATGAAAACAAACATGGTCAAAAACAGAAGGGCTCCATGTAAATAAGAATGGCCATTTTGATCCAATGGAACTGTTGGGGTTTTCGATCAAATACAGCTGACATTAAGGATTTGATTGATTCTTACCATCCCATGTCTCTCCTTACAGGAAACATTTCTGAAATCTGCTGATACAGTTGTCCTACAGTAGTTTTCTTTGTACAGAATTAGCAGGTTGTGTGATGGATAAGTGCATGGTAGGTTAGCACTGCTGGTTGATTAGCATATGCCCACACTGTTTTTGCCACTTTGATACACCCTTGGAGGCTGTAGCCATGCCTGCTTCATTGGGTCTTATCATCATTATGTGTTCTTTCTGCCCGACTCCTGAAGATACCTATGACCAGTCAGACCTTGATGCCCTCAATGAGCTGTTACTGTCTCCCTCTTTAATCTTGAGGTATTTTAATGAACATAATCCCCTCTGGGGTGGTGCTGATGTTGATGGGAGGGGTCTTTCCATAGAGTATATGCTCTTGGATCACAACATATCTCTCTTCAATACTGGTTCTTATACTTAATTTCGTGCACCTAGTCAATCTTTTACTGCTATTGGTCTTTCTATCTACTCCCCTTCACTTTTCTTGGAGGGTTGACAATAACCCATGGGACAGTGATCATTTTCTTGTCATTTTGAGAGAGACTGACCATGGTTGATGCCACCTGGCCCATATGCCTTGATGGAAGTTGGACCAGGTCAACTGGCCCCCTTTCACTGCTCTCTCAGAACTTGATCCTACCATCATCTATAAACCATCAATAGACAACTGCATGGCAACAGTGACTGACTGTATTGTCCAGGCAGCTGCTCAGTGTATTTCTAAAACCTTAACACGTTTCCCACAGTATTTTTATCCTTGGTGGAATTCTGCCTGCCACAGGGCAAGGAATGGTCAAAAATGGATTTGGGATATCTTTTGTAGGTATTCCACACTTTTAAACCTGATTGCATTTTAGTGGGCCCATGCACATGCTCAGCAAGACAGATGTCAAAGCAAGAAGGAATATTGGATTAAATACACCCCAAGCATCTTTTTTTATCACCAGTTCCAAAGTCATATGGGACAAGACTCGATAGGTTAGTGAACAGTATACTTTTGCTCTCTGATAGCCAGGAAGTTGCTAATGCCCAGATCATCACCAATACACTTAATGAAAGCTTTTCTCATGCATCAAGCACTTCTGGTTCATCCCCCACCTTCTTAGCTATCAAGACATGGGGAGAGCCATCACTTCTTTCATTTTATGCTGATTGTCTCTATGACTATATTCACCCCTTTATACTGGTGGAACTCAAGCTTGCTCTTCACTAATCTGGCAGTACATCAGTTGAACCTGATGATATTCATTATGAGATGCTGCACCATCTCTCTCTTGCTATTCTTCTGATTGTATTTAACCAGATATAGCAGGGGAATGTATTTCCTGATGAGTGGCACCATGCTATTGTACTCCCTTTTCCTAAGACTGAGAAGGATCCCAAGATTCATTTGAATTACTATCCAATTGCCTTGACAAGTTGTCTCTGTAAGATCTTAGAGAGGATGGTTAATGCTCATCTTGTTTGGTTCATCAAATCAAACAACCTCCTCTCACTCACTCAGTGTGGGTTTCGATGACAATGCTCCACCACGGACCACCTGATTCGACTTGAAATGTTAATAAGGGAAGCCTTTCTCAAGCAACATCTTGTTTCTGTATTTTCTGACCTTGAGAAAGTGTGTGATATAAAGTGGAGATATGGTATCTTGCAACACCTCCATTGTATAGGCTGTGTGGCCATTTATCCATTTTTATTAATATTTTTAATGAACCAGAGTTTCAAGTCTATAAGGGTTCAACACATTCCTGTTCTTTTTCACAGGAACTTGGGAGTCCCTCAGAGCTGTGTCTTGAGTGTTACACTTTTCATTATAAAGATAAATGTCATCAGTGGACATCTCCCCCCTACAGTTGCAAAGGGTCTCTGTCAACTGTTTCCACATGATGTTTTTTGAATGGCAGCTGCAGACTGTGCTCTCTCAATCACTTGCTGAAGTGGACCACAGCAAATAGTTTTACCTTTTTTGGCTCCAAAACCATTTGCATTCACTTCTGCCACCAACAGGATATTCACCCAGATCCCACGCTCCTTCTCAGAGAAGTTGTGCTTCCCATCGTTCCTGACTCAAAAGTTCTTGGGGCTTATCTTTGACCATAAGCTAACCTTTATACTATGCATCAAGCAGCTATGTGTCAAGTGTGCAATGGCACTGAACATCCTTTGTGTCCTCTGTTCCACCTCTTGGGGAGTGGATCAAAGTTCTATGCTAAAAATCTAATGTGCCCTTACCTGATCAAAATTGGATAATGGGTCTCTGGTCTATGGCTCTGCCAGGAATTCAACCTTGAAGATGTTGGACCCTGTTCACCACCAGGGGCTTTGGTCCTGCAGTGGAGACTTCCATACTTCTCCAATCCAGAGATCTAGAATTTGTACATGGAGTCCCATGAACCCCTTCATCATTTGCATCTGTCTTTAATGTATGCTTCAAAATTTCAATCCTTACCACAGTATCCCACCTGGAGTTGTATTTTCCTTCATCAAGGGGCCATGCTCTTTCAGAATAAATGGTCAGCCATTTTTCTTTTAACCTTTGTATCCAGGTGCAGTTAGATAAATTGGGTCTGTCCTTTGATAACATAGCTGTATCCACTGATCAGCCCATCCAAGCATGGCTTATTCCCATCTCCAAATGTGATCTTTCTTTGAGTCTTCTGAAAAAGGTGAATACTCCCATTTGGAAATATTGCCTTCTATTTCTCAAACATCTTTTGAACCATTCTTCCATTTTCATTTATATGGATGGTTCAAAATTGGATGACTCTGTGGGCTTTGTCATGGTTTGTTGTGATTCATTTGTTGCACACAATCCCCTCTACAATTTCTGTATTCACTTCTGAATTGTTTGCCATTTATCTTGCCATAGATCACACAGAAACTATGCAGTACATGAACTGTATTATTTATACTGACTCACTTAGCTCTCTGTTAGCCCTGGAATCACTTTGTTAGTTTTCACTCTGTTCTTGTCGATATTCAAAGCCGACTGGCCCATTTCTCTCTATCTTCTACTTCTATCCAGTCCTTCTGGATACCAGGCCATGTCAGTATTTGCATGAACAAGCTCACTAACATTGTAGCTAAGTTTGTCTGCTATGGCACTATCACCACCATGCCTGTCCCATACATGGGCTACGGTCCTGTATTCAAGGCTCAGCTCTATGCCAGTTGGCAGGCAACTTGGAGTGAGCAACATGATAACAAGCATTTACAGATCAAACCTTCAATTGTTCTTAGGCCATCTTGCTTCTGTAAGGATCAGAGGAAGATGTTTTTCTGGGAAGACTACAAATTGGTCACAGTTTTTTAACTCATCACTTTCCTTTATTTAGTACTGATGCACCAGTGTGTGGTTGTCTGACACTCAGATCATAATACCCCACATTTTAGTGTTATGTCAGTGTTACAGTGGAGAGCAACAGCACCATTTTAAACAAATGTTTACCATGGGTTCACCCTTGATGTTGGACAGTGTAATTGGCAGTGATGACACTGTCCACCTCAGTTGTGTTTTTAAATTCTTAAGGGCCATTTGCCTTTTTACCTCTATTTAAGATTTTAATTTTAAAATTGGACTGTGTTTCATTTTAGCACAATTCCCTTTTACATATTTCAATGATTTCACTTTTTTACCTTTTTTGTCAATTGTTTGGTGCAGATAGCCTAGTTGCTTTGTACCAATAAGCACTAAACAACCAACCAGTCAACTACATCTCATCATGTGACAATTCTCCACCAACAGGAATACAACAATCATCCTTCTGGTGTATGTGACCCAAACTGTCACTTTGATATTATGTAGACAAGAAAAGCACTGGTTTTCAGTGGGGAGAAAAGGTGGGAAGTGTGAGAGAAAGTTAGCACCTATAAAAAACTTATTTCTAGTGCAGGAAAATAATAAATTTCAATATGGTACATTAGCTTTACAAGTGCGCACACACACGCGCGCATAGCTAGAACCCCACACTGTGTTTTTAATTTTTAACCATTATGATTTGGATAGGTTAAAAAAAATGAAATAAAAATTGTAATAATCTTTATTAGTGAAAATGAGTTTGAGATAACATCACTAACAATCATAAGGCAGCCTACAAAAATGTTGAATTGTTTTTTTACAGAAAAATATTCTGGTATTCTTAGAAATGTAGGACAGATTAAAATAGTTTTATCATAAGTTTTTGCCACATTTTTTTAGCTAAAAATTATACTGTATCAAACATTTCAGAATAAATTTAGTGAAATAACATAGACACTGCTTATTTTTTTTAAAAAGTCTTCAACCCTTTATCTGTGAAGGACAATAGCCTTTTTTATAAGATTATGTGGGACTTCTTAACTGTGTTTATTGCATGAGAGTAATTTACATATTTATAATTTCTCAGAAATTGTATAAGAAATTTATGTAAATCATTAAAGCCATTTGGTACTTGAAGTCAGACAACTCAGTTTTTGCTAAATACTTTTGTACATTGTAGGTATAAGCATAATTTAAATGAAAGAATGATTGGTTCTGATTGATGTTTTGACTCTCCAGTATCAAATATTAGGATTTTGTTATTTGATGGAATGCTTCAGTCACTACGTGAATCACTTAGTAAAAGTCATTAGTATCATCTTAGTTTTATAGAAGTTATTTTATCCAATTACATCTGAAATTATTAAAAACCAGATAATTTGTTTTTCATAATATTGCAAAGACTCATAACTGTTTTTTTTTCCAAAAGGTGTGTAAGAACAATGCATTTAATAGTGGTAAAGAATTATTCCAAAGATCCAGACAAAGATTCCTTACTCCATACTTGTGGAAGGTGGCACTGAAAATTCTTCTGATTTTTTGGCAATAAAATAGGTAAATACTTACCTTTATTGGTTAATTTCTTGGATAGCTTTGATACATTGTTTCTGAATTAAGAACTACATGATTTCAGTGTGAAAAGTTTTATTTTCTTTGTTTTTAACTGTATCAATATTAATTGCTTTATGAAACAAATTTAAGTACATTAAAATCACTTGAAATCATTTAACTTGTGAAGTTCAGTTTTCTTTTAAGTTGCATGAATTATACAAATAATTTTAATAACATTTTTTTTTCTTATTGTACGGATAAAAAACTGGAAGCTAATAAAATTTATTTTAGACCTGTATGCAGTGTTTATGTTATACTGCACTGATACAGATTTTGTGTGCTCAGAAGATCTTTCAAGATCAGAAATCTTGGCTTAATCACTTTTGTACACTATTATTCACATAAATTACTTAACATATGAAAATGTCTTAGTGATCATGGTAATGCTTTTATTAAAAAAACATTCATTCTATAAAATATTTGTTCAAATTGTTTTTAAAAATATGAAGGAATTCTGTAGTAGTGTCAAATAAAGAGAGCCTTACTAGCAAGCACTAAAGGGTTAATCCTTTAATTCAGGTAGTAAATCTCTTCCTGGAATGTGTCAGGTTGAAATTCAAGGAGAGGAAATATACTGAACTAATTATTATAAAGAAAAATATTTCTCTAATTAATAGTCAACCAGACTGCAATTAGGCCTGAAGAGGGGCCTTGTTTATGAGAGAAGTTTATAGTAGTACAAATTGTTAAAAGTGCCTTACTGCTGATTACCTGGTGAGTTCTTGGATATAAATCCAAAGTAAGAAAATATATAGTGAAAAAAAAATCTTTGTTTGAGCAAGTGTCATAATCAAAGCATAAACGTTGTTATAAAAGAACAAAATCTACTTTTTTGTACAATTTGTAAACTCAGTGTTCCACAATTTTGTTGTATATTTCAGGTGATTGTTTTAGAAACAAGTCAGTATACATCATTTCAAAGTTTAAAAAGAAAACAGTAAAACAGTTACATATAAAAATGTGTTTAACTAAAAGCTTCAGAATCAATCTACTAGTACAAAACATTTGCAAAGACATTTATATTAAACATTTTGATGTACAATATTATACAGTGATTAAACTCTTTACTGTTCAGTTAAAGTCACACTTATTCACTATTTAGTTATAAACAAAGTACAACATAGTTAGTGTTTCTAGCCCTTCCAAATGAAAACTATCATTGTAACTACTAAGTTTGAGACAAAGAAGATGTAGAGAACCAGCAGCTTTTCATTGAAATCATGTTCCTGTAATTATAGAATTATATCAAATTTAAACTCTCATGTTACATATATATTGACAATAGAAAACTAGTTTAACCTCAACATGGCAGCCCAGAGGGTGGTTACCAGAGGAAATTTTACTCGAGGCCCCCAATTCAAAGGTTCCCCTCCCATACACAATATACAAACTATTGTTTGATATAAACTAGAAAAAGTTCAATGGCATTTGTCCAAGCTTAATTTTGCTTCTGTGAAAGATCATGATGATAAACTGATAAGCATTACTGAGGATTGTAATTAATTATTTGTCAAAACACTTTCATATAATATAGGTATGAGGCCCTGTTCACACACATGAGATTAGCTGTTCTTTGTACAGTGTAATTATAATATAATATCAAATAGAGCATACAATAAATAGTAATCCTCTAGATCCTGGTGTGGATTTTTATGATTGTTTTAGAACATTGTCTATATTAAGAAACAAACTGTATTAATGAATTCACCTGAAAATCTTTATCTTCAACTTCTTTCTCTGTATAAAACAAAACAACAACAAAAATAATAGAAATTATGCACTTAACATGAACAAAAATATTTTACTCAATAAATATTTATTGATGTAATTCACTACTAGAGTGTGTAAAAATAATTGAACATAACAGGTGGTTTTATCTTCTTGTTGACCACATTTTTGTTTTTTCTTTTTTTACTTAACTTACTCCTTTCAAAAGTTATCCAAGTAACTTTGGTTTAAACTGTAAGAAGAACATATCACACTTAATGGGTTATTTTGCAATTTATAAAAAAAATGGCATATTAATCAAATTATTTATAGAGAGATATGCTTGATACTGATAACTTAGATTTTTAATGTGATACACAATAAACTTCAGTGTAAACTCTGAAGATTAATATTATAAAGAGCTCTTACTTTTATATATAATATAGTTGCTGATCAGCATAATAATGTGATAAGTTGCAAAGACTGCTTCTACGCCTACTAGAACCCACAAGAATGTGTCTGGGAGGTTTGCAGCTGTAAGTTGTGATGCAAAGAATATTGTAACAACTAGAACAAGAAAAAAATTAACTTAAACATAACTTATTTTATCTGTTACTTATGACATTTTAATACACATATGACTCAGCATGAGTTGTATAATATAAATATCATAACTTGCCTGCTATAATATACGAAGAATAGCCAACAGTTTGATGTGACAAGTTGAAAACTGGTCTTCTGCTAGAATTTGGCTCTGGTCTGAAGAAAGCCATGAATGGCTGAAAAATACCATGAAAGCTCAATTTATGTAATTTTTAGTCATTAGATTGGTGTTTGACTACAGCTAGATGATTTAAAAAAGTTATTTTATTAACTGAAATATATAATTTAAATTTTTACTTACCAAAGTTTGTTTCCAACAATCTTGGAAATTATGTAATTGATAATTAGTTATTTCACTCCTTTCTCTTATTGTGGTTTATAAACATACAATACATTTCTACCTTCTTGATTGATCTATGTAAATATTACAGTACTGTCTATCGTATGTCCAGTACTTTGCAGTACTATTACTTTGCAGGGTGTGGACGGATTTTCACCAAAATGTGATAAAAGTTGAGCTTTGTGGGGGTATATAAAATTTTTTTAGTTTTGCATTTTGCAAATTTTGATGGGTGTTTTTGCATTTTTTACCACTATTTTATCCCAGTAAATGGATCTTCACCTAATCTGCTATAGAGGTTCATTTCACCTGTAGGGAGATACCTACAAACTTGCAGTTTCATATTTTTGTGGATGTGTTTGCTTTTTTTGTTGTTCTAAGATACCTGGGGACAGGTACTTTAGTAAGTTTAGTAATATTCTTAATTTATCATTTATTCCATACATTGCAAGTTTCACATAACATATGGCTGTAATGCTGCATATTGTACAAGAATGTAGACACTACTATCCTTCAGTGACAGCTCGGATGGTATCTTGAGGTAATAGGATTGAATGAAAATGACCAATTATATGAATAGTACGAGTTGAACTGAGTCAATCTGAGTCAAACCTAGAAAGCAAGGAACACTGAACCTAAACAGACTGATAGATGATTTATGGCCTGATGAGTTGAAGATATCACATCTTGCAGGCATGACCATCCTGTGTCTGTAACACATCAATCCATTCATTTTAAAATAATATATTAAAACAAGTCAAATGTGAACACCAATAACCACTAACTGTTGGTTACCACAATTGTATCCAGAACTTTAAATAACTTTCTTTTCTGTCAAAGTCCACAAAGGTTCAGTTAGTTTAGAATATTACTGAGGAGACAAATTATTCTTTCTGCTGTGTTACTAAAATACAATCTGTGACAATTTCACTTTAAAAATCATCGCTATATGCTCTTTACAGCTAAACTTATAATCATGCAGTCTGTATCTACCTATCTAACTCAAACTGCATTTTGGATGCATTTATAACCCAACCAAAGCCTAGAATGTTTCATACACTATATAATATTATGATGCAATATTAACTAAATTAAAACAAGAAGAAAAACTTGGGAGTTTCTAATAACATGATGCAATAATACAACAATTGTCCATTCATAACAGTTGAACTACACAATATATGATTTGTAAACTGTTACATAAACAAATGTACAATAAATTATTGCTTCTAAAAATAAGTAAACTATTTAACTCTTGCACTATACTCAAACCATCTCAATCATAACACTCACACTAAACTCAAACAGTTGGATACATGTAACAGATTTCAAGTCCAACCTGGTTGTAGATTAGGAGGAAAGTTACAATTAAATTTAAGTTATCAGGTACAGGTTAAAATGTAAGAATTCAATTTTTATTCCATGGCTCTAGGTTCCCCAGTGCCACAGCAGTATGTCTGAAGATTTACAATGCTATAAACTGAGTTTTGATATCTGTGGTGGGGAGAGAACAGATAGCCCATTGTGTAGCTTTGTGCTTAAAACTACAAAAAAATGAACAAACCCTGGCTATAGGTCAGTGTATATGATTAAAAGTCTCCTCATCAACAATGAATATTTAACATGATATTCTAATATGTTTATGAAATAACTTTATGTAGTATTAAAATTTATACCTGTATAAGAGCCAGACCAACAGCTACACATCCCAAGATAGGGTGAGGATTACCATCAACCTGTAAAAAATAAAAATATTTATACAATTTTATGAAAGCACCATCTTGTGTGGCAGTTATTTAATATTAACATATAACACAAAAACAAAATACTCTATAACCTGAACACTTTCAAAAGATTCTTCTTTCAAAAGCACCCAAGTTATATGATATTATATTTTGTTGTTATTAGTTTAGATGAAGCTGCGTGTTTTTCTAACACCATGAACATATGTTTTAAAAATAACAATGGACAAATTGGTCTATCTAAGGTGTCCCATCCACTAAACTAAGCATTAAAATACAAATATAACACTCAAATCCAACTCTTATCATTCAAGTATTTATCAAATATTCCATTTAAACTTTAAATTTACTGCATCCATCACATCTTAAACAAATCAGTTCCAAAGGCCAACCACCCTGTTAAAAAAAGTAAAACTGTCTTCAGTGAAGACATTTATATATATCATAATTCTACCATTTGCACAATTTATCACAAAAAGTATGATGCATCAACAGTGTCAATTTCCTTAAACTTGCACACCTCAATCACATTCCCTCTAATGTTTTTTAAGAGAAGAATTTCAGAAATATTATCATGTATTCTTACGGCAACCTTTCAAACTCCAATATCATCCTCTGGACCCTTTCCAACAATTCAATATTCTTGTTAAGGTAGGTACACCTTAAAACTGAATGCATTACTTCATATGTCACCCCTCGGTGTGGATTCCTGTACATGATGAGGGGACCTCCCAGGGAAGGTTCTGTTCTTTCAGTTTACCTTCTGAGGGATCTAAACATCCACCCATGTGTTTGCTCATGTGTGGTGACCTGTGAAGTGGAGGAGAGGATCCTGGTGGTTCAGGGGTCCAACCCAAGCACACCACTTTGGCCTTGAATTCGTGTAGACAGGCAGCCTTGGGGTGGCTCCCCTTGGGTCAATCAGCTGGTCGAGTTGGGCTAGGGTCAACCAAGTACTAGTGTTGGATGTTCTCAACAGGTGTTATGGACATCGTGTCTGATGCTGGTGTTTAGGTATAGTGCTCAAGAAACCCTAGCATTGCTGCAGTGTCCTTATTTGGCATTGTAGTGCTAGGGCTCTATGGTGGGTGGGGTCAGTGGGCACTGAAATATTCCTTTTTTGAATATGGATCCTCCAAATAAAAACAAAAATGAAATAGTGAAAAAATAGTCCATAAGTAAATGACCACATCTTGAAGATTCTGAGCAGCAATCTTAAACACCTGTAACACCTGTTGTACCTCATTTTCTTATACTACTTTATCTTTCAGACAAACCTTTAGAGCAGATGTCTCCTTTTCTCATTCAGAAGGGACTAGAGGGACTTGCTGGCTCTCCAAAGTCAGTAAAGAAGCTTCGATCTGGTGACATATTGGTGGAAACATCCACATCTCAACACAGTGAACTCCTCTTACATTCAAAGGCAATTGGGGATATACCTATTGAGGTTGCACCTCATGCTACTTTGAATTCATCATGGGGAGTTACTGTTGAGAGGGATTTGAATAATGACCCCAAGTCAGGGATTTTCACTGTTTTCTCCACCCAAGGAGTTTCTGCAGTGAGGCATATTTCCACTCGCAAAGATGGAATTACAATGATGACCAGTGTCCTCATTCTGACATTTACATCACCATGTCCACCTGCCACCATCAAGGCAGGTATACTTAATTGCAGGGTATGGCCATACATTCCAAACCCTCTCAGATGTTTCCAGTGTCAGCAGTTTGGTCACTTGAAGACTTCATGTTCGTGGTTACTTGATGTGTGCTCATATCGGTAGCAAGGACCATGATGCCTATGAGTGTAAAACAGACCCTCATTGCATCAATTGCAATGGCTTTCACCCATCCTACTTTCGTTCGTGCCCTAAATGGTTGGAAAAAAAGAGGTGCAGCTTTTGAAAAGGATTCAAAACATTACTTACTCTGAGGCTCGAAATTTGCTGTCCACCACTTCATCTCAGACGCATGCTGCTGCACTTCATTCCACTACTACAGTGGGAGTGCAGATGGATCTCTCTGTGCCTCCAAAAGAATCATTCTCAAACCAGATGAAAAGTCTTTTGACCTCCATGGTTAAAAAAGATGATGAATCAATTTCAACACCCATCTCTGCCCCTTACATACATTCCAGCAAATCCCAAGATCCACTTCCTTTGGTTCTGGGTATGGGCATTTCCTCTGGTACATCTACTCCCACCCCAAGATGCAAAAGGATCATTTGTTTGCATCCTCAATCACTGGAATCCTCTTCCAACAGCAAAGACCTGCCCAGTCGACCCAGGGCAGGATCCATGGAGGTTGATAGACCTCCCTCGAATAAAGACAATAGAGAAAAAAGACGTTTGTAAACAGAAGGGCTCCCTGCCCAATTCACTTACACATAAATAAAAATGGCCAACTTGATACAATGGAACTGTCAAGGTTTACCTTCTAATCTGGATGACATCAAAACACTGATTGCTTCCTACCATCCTGTATATCTTTCCTTACAGGAAACATTTCTGAAACCTACTGATACAGTCACCTTTTGGCAGTTTTCTTTGTACAGAAATGACAGGCTGTGTGATGGATGAGTGCATGGAGGGGTGGCACTGTTGGTTGATCTGCATGTGCCCACCCTGTCTTTACCACCGACACACCCTTGGAGGCCGTAGCCGTCCGTGTTTCCTTGGGTCCTACCACCACTGTTTGTTCTCTCTACCTGTCACCTGGAGAGACCTATGATCAATCAGACCTTGATGCTCTCATTGAACAGTTGCCATCTTCCCCCTTTTATCCTGGGGGACTTTAATGGACATCATCCCTTCTGGGGAAGTGCTGATATTGATGGGAGGGGTTGTTCCGTAGAGTGTATGCTTTCTGATTACAACCTCTTTTCAGTAGCAGTTCTTATACTTATTTTCATGCACCTAATCAGTACTTTACTGCTGTTGATCTCTTACTTTGTTCTCCTTCATTGTTCTCCCACTGTTCATGGAGGGTTGACAATAATCCACGAGGCAGTGATCATTATCCTGAAATTTTGAAAGAGGCTGGCTGTGGTCGATGCCATCTGACTCACATGCCCTGGTGGAAGCTGGATCAAGCAAACTGGCCCTCTTTCACTGCTTTTGCAGCACTTGATCCTGCCATCATCTGTAAGCCATCAATAGATGACTGTGTGGCAGCAGTAACTGACTGTATTATACAAGCAGCTGCTCAATGTATTCCTGAAACCTAGACATGTTTTCCATGATATTCTCATTGCTTTGATGAGGTGTCTCTGTAAGACCTTAGAGAGGATGGTTAATACTTGTCTTATTTGTTTCCTTCAATCTAACAACCTTCTCTCACCGACCTAGTGTTGGTTCCAACAACAGCGCTCCACCATGTATCAATATTCTTTACATTGAGAAGGCTTATGATTAAATATGGAGGTATGGCATTTTGCAAGACCTCCATATATGTGGGTTATGTGGCCATTTGCCCATTTTTATTAAACATTTTTTAATGGATAGGAGATTACAATCTTGTATGGGTTCATCACCTTCCCGTTCTTTTCTACAGGACCTTGGAGTCCCTCAGGTCTGTGTTTTGAGTGCCACATTTTTCAGTATAAAGATTAATTTTATGACTGAACAACTCCCTCTTACTGTTGCAAACGGGCTCAATGTCAACGACTTTCACATCTCATGTCAGTCGTCGAACATGAGGTATATTGAACAGCACCTACAGACTGCCCTCAATCATTTAATGAAGTGGACCACAGCAAATGGCTTTAACTTCTTTCTCTTTCTAAAACTGTTTGCATGCATGTTTGCCACCAACAGGGTATGCACCCCAATCCTGAATTCCATATTGGTGAAGTTGTGCTGCCTGTGATTCCGTGAGACAGTATTCTTGGGGCTTATCTTTGAAAGTAAGCTGACCTTTATACCATACATCAAGCAGCTACGAATCAAATGTACAAAAGCACTGAATATCTTCTGTGTCCTCTCTTTCACCATTTGGGGAGCAGATCAGTGTTCTGTGATAAAGATATGTTGTGCTCTTATTCGATTGAAACACGACTATGGATCACTGGTCTATGGCTCTGTCAGACCCTCGACCTTAAAGTTGCTGAACCCCATTCATCATCAAGGACTTCAGCTCTTTGCTGGGGCTTTCTGCACTTCCCAAGTTCAGAGCTTATATATAGAGTCTCATGTCCCTTCTTTGCACCTTTGCCATTTGCAACTGTCTTTACATTTTGCTTCAAAACTTCATTCCTTACCAAAGCATCCCACCTGGGATTGTGTTTTACTTCCTCGATGGGCCATACTTTCTCAGAACAGACAGTCTGCCATTGCTCCTTTTGGCCATCATATCCAGGTGCAGTTGCATGAATTGGGTCTGTCCTTGGATAACACTGTTGTACCCACTGGTCAGCCCATCCCACCATGGCTTCTTACAGTCCCCAAATGTGACCTGTCTTTAAGTCATCTGAGAAAAAGCAGACATTCCTGATTGGAAATACTGTTTGTTATTTGCTGAACATCTTTCAAACCATCCTTCCATTCCTATATATACAGAAGGTTAGAAATCAGGTGACTGTGTGGGCTCTGCTATGGTTTGTTGTGGTTCGATGGTTGCGTGCAGAATCCCCTCTACAGCTTCTGTGTTCACTGCTGAACTGTATGCCATTTCTCTTGCCCTGGATCACATAGATGCTAAGCAGTACCCAAATTGCACTATTTATACTGACTCACTTAGTCATCCTGGCAAGTTATAATGATCAGAATTATGCTACAAGTCTTTTAAAACTTTTATTACTTTACCTTCTGAAAATGGCCATAACATTAAATAACTTGAAACCAGGACTGGATAAGCCAACTTCTGGTGACTAATGCTGATTTTTGAACTTACCCATTAGTCATCCTGGTGAGTTATGGTAATTACAATTATGCAGCAGAAAGTCCTTTACAACTTATATTACTGTAGTTTTTCTCTTACTGCTGTATACTAGATGTAAAAATTGGATTTAATGCTATTTATGTTTTTTATTCATTAGTTTCATCTGGTGACCTGTAAGAAATTTCAACTAAAAGCCTTCTCCTATTGTAAACCTAACAGAAACACAAATAGATTCAACCTTCTTTCTGGACTTTGATGATTTGGATATACAAGTATTAAAAGCAACAAAAAACTCTCAACTTCATCATGCATGAGTAGTGCACAAAAAGTTAAAAATTAAATACTGTAAGGTGAAATTTTTGGAAATTTTAATGAAGTTATATGCATACACTATCTTTTTATTTACAGGTATATGAAAAATTATTAGGATACATTTTTTTCTTATGATGTTCAAAAGGTTAACACTCACACCTTCCTTTCTTCTGCTTATCTCTGTCTGTGTGTGTGTGTGTGTGTGTGTACTGATCTCCTTGTGACACCCTGCACTTATGGTTTGATTTGAATGACATTACTACAAGAAAAGGATTCTAACCAGTCAAGCACTACTTAACGCAACCACAACTGTATTTCATCCACTGTATCAGCACTTGACACAAAGAGGGAAAACAAGATAATAATACAGAGATTGAAATCAGTCAAGCTATGGGTCAGTTGGACCATGAAAGGTGTAGAAATTTATGCCCACTGGATAACATCAAGATAATTGAGTGTATCCATATAGATGGCATTACTTAAAGCACATTGAAGTGTGGCAGCAGGATGTGGAGGAAAATTCAGTACAAATCAACACAACCAAAATCATAGAATGGGCATACACACGAGGCATAATGTAATCATAGCAAGTGTTGCCTCAGTTGGGAAAGAAGAGAATGTATGGACAGGAGCTTTATGCAGAGATACATGTCTAGTATTTGAATGATGAGTGACCAAACCTGAGCAATGTAAATCATTCAGAGCAGGAGAAGGATATAAAAACTGATGTAGGATGTAGTCTGAGAGAACAGGTAAAGATGAAATAGAGATCACTGTGGTCAACTGGAAGATTGGATGAAAGACTATGGAAGTGAAGTGAATATGAAAGTATGTGTGTGGAAAGGGTAGTTTCTACTTCAATCAAGTTGAACTTTTCCTGAAAAAAACTGAGAGGAAACTATTGGGGGGAGAAAAGCCTGTGCAAAAAATTACCAAGTAAATAACATCAGTAAAAGTAATAATATTAATATTATCACATTTACATAAGATACCTGGCAGTTATCACATTGTATTTTATAAACAATGTTGGTGTGGTGTTTGTCAGTATAGTTTTTAGATAGTATAATCCTTAGTTTTGTGCCTGGCTTTTGAATAAATTTGGTATTAACTGGAATGTTATATTTTGTTACTAGTTTTTGCCAGATGTTGGTTATTTTTCTGCTGATGTCGGGAATATATGGTATGCAGCAGTATACGTTTTCATGATTTTTTTGATTCGTGAGATATATTTACTTTTGTTGATTGATTTTGCTTTCTGTCAAGGTGTGTGCGTATAATGTTTTCTACGGTTTGTGGAGGACATTTATTGATGCTGATGAAGTATTGTTTTATTTTGTCTAATTCATTGTTAATTTTATCTGGTGAGCATAGTTTTATGGCTGTGTTTATTTGGTTTCTTAGTATGTTGAGTTGTTGTTTTGTTTCATGTGCTGAGTCCCATGGAATGTATAGTCCAGTATGGGTGAATTTTTGGAGGATTTCTGTTTTAAATCGTGTGATGGATGTAATGCTGTATTAATTGCTTGTATTTCAACTTGTGTCATACAAATATTGGCTAGAACTGGTGATACTGGGTTGCCCATGCTTAGGCCATATGTTTATATATAGTTGTGGTTGTTGATCATGAAGTTTGTATTCATTGTGGTGAATTCAATGAGGGTTGCTGGGAATATCTATTGATAGGTTAGGGTCTCGGATATAGAGTTCTAAGGGTATCTTGCAGGCTTCAGAGGTTGGGATTTCTGTAAAGAGGGATATAATATCACAACTGGCCATTAAGTCTTTATGATTAAGTTGATTAAGATTAGACTTGAAATTAAAAGAGTCTTTGATGAATGAGCTGGCTGATGTTACATATTTGGAGAATGTCCATGCTTTGTATTTACCAAGATTGTAATTAAACGATTTATATGTGGACATTATTGGTCGTAATGGACAATCTGGTTTATGAGGTTTGGGTATGCCGTATATTTGTGGTGTGCATGAGTCTGTCTTGTGTAGGTAGGAATAAAGTTTTTTTGAAATTGTGTTGGCTTTTTCATTTTTAGTAGTATTTTGTTTTTTTGCATTTTGTGTGTCTTTGTTGGATTTGTGTGTATTGGTTTAAATTTGTTCGTGTCTGATAGGATGTTCTTCATTTTTTGGATGTATTCATTCGTGTTCATTATGACTATAGTGCTTCCTTTATCTGTTTTTAGAATTTTTGTTTTTGTCTTGTTTTAGGTTTTTAATAGAATTAATGTCTCTTTTTGTAAGATTATTTTTTAGCTTTCTGTTTTGTGAAATTGTGTTGATGGTTTTGTGAGAAAATTCTTTGAAAATATCGTTTAAGATGTTTTTAGATGTTTTTGGAATATATTAATTTTTTCTGGGAAGTTTGGCTGTTGGATGTCAGTAAAATTGTCTAAGTTGTCTTCTTTCTGTTGGTTGTTTTCTGTAGAAAGTATCACAAGTCTCCTGGCTAGATCTTCTAAACATGTTTTGATTTCTAAGGTTGGAATGTACCTAGGTGTTATTGCGAAGTTGAGTCCTTTGTTAAGTAGATGTATCTCGTCTGTGTTTAATTCTCGGTCGGATCTGTTAATTATGAGGTTAGTCAACGGCTTGTCATGATGTCTTTTCTGTTGTTTGCATCTTTGTTTTTCTAGCTTTTTGTTGTGGCAGATCTTTTTGTCTCTGTCATTCCTAGTGTTGATTTGGTTTATGTTTCATTGTATAAGTCCGAAAATCTCTGGTTTAATGCAGCATGCAAGTTGATGGTCTAGGTTCATTTTTTGTTTCTGTAAGTCATGTAGTTCTTTGTATTTCATGTTCAACATGGTTTAAATAGTTTTTTCTGTAAATTTTGGATAATGTTTGTGTATTTATCAAATTTTTTGATAGTTTTACCTTTACCCTTAGGGGTTAGTTGTTCCTTTCTACATTGTTGAATGAAATAGATCCCATTTCTTTTATTGATAATTCTGTGGTTTAAGTTTCTTAGTTATTTTATGATCGTATGAGCGTGTACTGTTAATAGTGGTGTAATATATGCTAGTTCAGACATAATGGTTAGATAGATAAGTACAAATACATAAAGAAAACACAAGGACTTACACTTCTCGTACAATCACCGTGATGAAATAATTATCCATGATGATGAGAAAACCCACTTGTAGAGAAAAATATATATGTAAAAATGGCTGGTATGGGTTGAGAAAATATTTTATGTGGAGGAGCTAACAACATTTCAACCTGAAGAACGTTGTTCGTCCTCTACATAAACAATTTTCTCAATCCATACTTGCCATTTTTGCACATAAACATATATTTCTGCTTGGCCAACTGCAAAATCCTAGAAATTATTTATTGTGATGGTAAAGTAGTGAATTTTATTACAAATTTTGGAGTCTTTTCTTTGAACTTTCTTCCTGCTTTTGACTTTGTTAGCTTACCAAGCTGAAGAAGTATGCTTTAATTCTGACATCTTGAAAATTGAATGTCCTGTGAGTAAACATGCAAGTTATTATAGAGTTGTAGTCAAGTTTTGATAGGATAAAAGTTGGTGATGTTGCATTATTGTGTCTCTGTAACAACCAAGCAAACATAGTGGGAAATTTAAGCCAATGATTATGATTTTTGTGCACTAGCAATATCAAGTGTGAAGCACCTGTATACCTAGTTCTATTTTAGTACTCATCACTATTATATGAGTAGAGAGATAGATACATAAACAGATAGATACATATTTATGGTATTAACAGCATGCATTGCTATAACTACACAAAATATACATAAATTGCAGTAAAATGCATATTACTTTTACAGTTTATGTGCTGTTGCAATATTATTAGTTATGACCAAACAGGAATAAATGGGCATTATAAATAAATACCATAGATATAGTGGCTGCAATATGAAAATTACATTATCTGTTTTATAGCAAGGCACTTAGGCTGTTTTTGACTTAGATTTGAGCACAACTTCAAATATAAAATGGCTCAACACATGTGGGAAATACCTTTGTTTCATTATTTTAGACAATTTGTAAGATGTTATTAAATCTTTTTCTGCTGTCTAACTATGCAGAACTAGGTTTTTGAAATAATGTATCTTTCAATGTCTGTTTTTTTTATTCAACTTAAAGCTCTCAAAGATGACAGTTTTGCTGTTTTGAGTTTAACTATTTTGTTTATTTCCTAATTCCTTAAGTCTTCTTTTTGAAAGCTCTGTCTCAACATGCTTATATACATTCTCAGGTTTTTGTTAATTATGAAATATATGTTATCCTTTTTTTTAATGGTGCACTACTATTTTGTTTGGATTCAATTAGCAGTCAAAACAAATAACAACTACAAATTGTACTTGCCTGGCTCCATCCACCAACCTTCACAAATATAAGAATCAAGGCAATAATAATCATAAACAGACTGAGAACCATTAAGCCACGGTGGAGCTGTGAGGAAAAGAAAGTAAATTTTATGGTTCATTCGATATTCACAATTTGATGGTAAAATGCATTTAATTAGTCATGTTTCTCTGGTTTCAAACAGAAGATTGAATCATATTGTACAACTGGAAAAGATTTCTCAGTTAATTTAGGTTTAAAAAAAGAGTCACCATTATGTAGTGAACATTTTATTATATTTTACCTTTCCTTTTTTACAGGACAGGACTATTTCATATCACTAATTTATATGATTAATTATAAAATCAGGGATTTTCCACACAGAATAAACTAATCAGTAATTATTGAATAAATTACAATACTGATGGTATTTTTCGTTTACACTGTTTTATGTAACTTCTATATTATTAAAAATATTATAACAGAAAAAAATATGAACCCCAAAGCAATTTGGTGCATAAATAGTTTAGAAAATGTTAAAAAATGCCAGTGGATAATAATTTTTTACTTGATCGTACTCATTCATGATATTTTCATTATCTATTGTTAGTTTTACAATTATATACATGACATTCCAACAATGGAAACTTGTTTCTTTTTTTTTTTTATCAATATGTGTTTCAAGCACCTCTCAAATCTAAATGAATCCAATTGAAATACAGTTAAGATATAATTGTGTGTCACCTAATATGATAAAAAAAAAGAACATGTCAGTGATGGAAGAATAGGGTATAAAAAATTAAAAAAATACATTTAAAAATGTGAGAGGAATTTATAAAATCACAGAAGAAATTATCAAAGAAAATTGAAATGCACACAAAAGGTATGGAGGTTATTTTGTATATAGAGATCACTGAAATATGAAAATATATGCTATTAAAGCCATTTGGTTTGAGACTCACAGCATTTTGAGAGACTTTAAATTCTAATATTTCAGCATGCAAAATTTAAAACAAAAGTAGTACAGTTGTAGCAGGCCTGATCAGGGTTTGAATAAGACCACAACAATCTTGGACAACCTCAGTGCCATGTACCCCAGCTATCTCTTTTTTTTCAAGGAAATTTTACTCACCAAAATAATGTTTATCAAATTGAATATTTTTCAATTTAAAATTTATCAATGAAGGTTATTTAAGAAGAAAAATTTGGTTAATTTGGCCCTGGGCTTGATAAGGACTTTGATAAGCAGAATCAACGTGCAAGCCAATGAACGTTAGAAATTCCAGTCCAACAACTCCATGCCTTCTAAAAGTTTATATACTTAACAATGCCTGAAATTTGTTTAATTATGTGATCCATAAGACCTGTTCTCAACCTATGAAGAAACCAAGAGATAAGTGCAATATGTCCTGATATACATATTAGATCTAGTTTGAAAGTAAATCAAATAAAAAGTGATCTTACCCATCCTTCTGGTCATCAGAAAAAGCCAACTATAACAATACTAGACAACTTAGGAAACAAAAGCAGAAATGTTTACCACTCTTTAATGTGTGCTCAAAATGAACTATCAGAACAAGATGTCATAAAACATGTTCAGCTACAGACAGATAAAAAGGCAGCAAACAATAAAAAAAGATAAATTACAGACCAAAGAGTAACTATCAAGCAAAACTAGCTGAAAACAGAGAGAAGTTCATTCATTACTCTGCTCAGGAGTGTTACAAAACCTGCCAGGAGATCACAGCTCCTTAGATGCATTCAGGATAAAAATATGCTATGGATGAAACAAAGTAATACTACTACTTTCATTGAATATATTCAGTTTGTTATAAAGCTTGAATACATAACTACAAGGAAGCTAATACTGACTAACTTTCTGCATTAATAAAAATCATAAAAGAAAACAAGAAAGATTAAGCAGACAAACTTAAAATGAGATATTGTAAGGAAAGTTTATGGGCTATATTTAGGACTGCATGTAGCTATTATAAAATACCAGCTTAATTAGAACATTATATCCATTAATATACAATGAAAACAAAAAGATAAAAGGTAACATTATGAGACTGTCTTAGAACTTTGCCAGAATAATCAAAATTGGAAGAAGAGCAATGATAGTGATGAGCAGTCAGAGACACCCATTGGCTGAAGTTGAGAAGTGAAGACCAGGTGAAATAAATACATCTTGCACACACCAGATAAGGTATTTACAGATTAAGAAAATCTGCTTAAGAGTCAGAGATGTGACAGAATAAAGCCATACTGTATAAAGCTTGACATGAAATACATACTATCAAGCATCCAGCTAGATAATATCTATGATGGATTACTGTCTTTATAGATGAAATGAAAAAGCTGACTGAAAACTGAAATTAGCAATGATGACTTTCCATCAAAGTAAAAGAAAAGGCCAACAATTTTCACCTGAAACTTCTTTGTTCAATCAATGATAAACAGTGTAAAGAAATACATATAAATGGGATTTAATGTAAAAATATGTGTAGGTTGAAATCACTGACTTCCAACATGTCCAGAAGAACTGTTGATGAGACTTAACATCAAAACTATGATACCAAACCTACCAGTGCTGTACTGATGTTTGATGGCACCCTCTGTGGCATAAATTCAGTGTCCCAACCCATTTGTTCACACTGTTAGTCAATTGGCAATCAGCATCCCCCATTGAATTGGCATTTTGTGAAAACAGACCACTAGCACCACATAGTATTTTTCTGAGACCTAGTAGTGCTAAATAAAAACTTTATGGTTAGATGTGCCTTGATACTACTATAGTAGTTTATGTTGTTATTCAAAAGTAACTTCCCAGCTGGTATTAATGGGTTAACTCTTCAGCTTAGTTATTAAAGCATTTGCTTGCCATTTTACAGGTCTGAGACTCAAAACTGAATTAAGGAAATATATTGTAAAAATAAATAACTATAGGAAAAACTGTCTCCCAATGTGGGGCCATTCCATGATCCTGAAATTAGGTCCATTGCTGGGTCTTGTTTTTGAAAGAAAGAGAATGTTGTAGTTTGAAATGTTAAAAAGTGACTTGCTAGGGAGCACTAGTGCATTAACCCTTTATCTCAGTTGTAGGGCACTTACCTGGCTTGTGACAGTTCTCCAGTTGAAATACAAGGATATATATACATACACACACACATATATTGGAAAAGAAAATAACCACATTAGATGCCAATGTCTTTGAGTTAGTAAAAAGTAATATACTAGCAAGTGTTAACAGATTACTTTTTAACAACTCAAATTACTATAGTACACAGAGTCAATTATTGACATTCAACAAGCATCCAATCTGCTAGCAAAAAAAGATCAGTTGGCTACTATATGGACTACCTGTACCAAGGAGTGATTTTACTTTTAAAGTGTTGTCTCACACCATACACTATATGAATGGATATGAAATTGTACAGTTAGATAAAAAGCAAAACTTGCAATAGGTAATAGCAGTTTGGACTTCTACCACTTTAATGTGCAATTCTTCAATAACAATTGAAAGCTTATTAGGGTGTAGCTTAGCAGGATTAGTGTGACACATTCATTATCTTAATCCACTTTATTTACTTTCCATGATGGAGTTTCAATTACACCTGTAATGGATTATTACTTTTAAGTGTCTGGAATATTGTTAAGAAAGAATTATCTAAAATTCAATCCACAGAAATACGAGTACACTGTTGTTCAAGCATTTTGAAATATTATCAGAAAATGGACCCAGAGGATAAAAATAAAAGCAAATAAACCTACATACATTACATTGTTAATTTAGGAATAAATATAATGCTAACCACTACTCTGTCTGTTAGGAACTGATGTTAACCAGCTACAAAGTGAAGAAATGATATGGGATAAATACATGGTAATCTGAATTTAAACATGATAGTTTGAATAATGTGTCTCCAGTAACAGATAAATGTTGAATGTAGTAGTGTTCATTATTAGAAGAACCAGAACTGGTTTACAGTATTTAATAAAATAGATCTGTAAAGTCAAGGTTGTTTTTAGTGACTAGCTGTAGGGATATAATGGTGAGAAGACAGTAACTTGGTTATCTGTAGAAATTATCATGCTAGACAGTGATTTTTCAATGCACAAACCATGAAACAGAAAAAGAATTGATCTTCAATGAAGTCTGTGGTGCACTCTATGGGAGTAAAAAATTCAGCTTAATTAAAGATTTCAGTATTGAAAATTTAGTGCGTCAGAATTCAGATTTCTGAAGATTATATCCATTCAAAAGCAAAAGTGACTTAGGAAACTGCTTATGATCCTTAACAAAGCTGATTTTTTTGACAAGATAAGGAGGATAAAATGCAGTAACTATGAAGTATGTTTCAGAATTCAAACAATTCAGTGATGAGGTTGTGCTATACAACTGCATATTTTTAATGTGAATATTCTTTGACTATTGCTGCAATTATTGTTTCTGCAAGTTAGGCAATCATGCATGGTTACACATTGTTTCATATAATTCTGTTATATTTATTCCAAAATTTATTGTTAGATCTACATGAACATTCTGTAAGTTTTGAACTGAAAAATAAAAATCATCATTTAGAATAATGATCAATAATAAGGCATAAAAGCTAAGCTGTACATGGAGAAAGTTTCTGAGAGTAAAGACAGGATAACTGAAATGTGATAATGGTTTACAAAGAGCTAGAGTTCAACCAGTGCTAAATTGTAGTAATTTAATGCACTATCATTGGCCTTTTCTTTCAAATGAAAATAATAACAATTTTTAGAAAAGTTGAACAAAAATAAAAATGCATTAATCATTTTGAAGTCATTCAAAAGATGTCCAAATAAAAGTTTACCACATATCAATATTGTTTAAAGACACAATTTAATAATCTTGTTAACTTTTTATCAAGACAAATATGTACAAAAAAAATCCCACGTTTTTAGTCCTTAACTTTATTTTATCCAAGTGAAGATTAGTTAAGTTTTAAATAATATCACCTTTACAAACAAACTGAGTTGATATGAACATTATTTAAACTTACAGCAAACCAGATCTTGACATTACAAAGAGTTCTGTCTTTCCATGATAGTTTGTAGTATCTGGCCAACATAATTCCTGAGCTGATCAATCCTAGCCATGACAAGGTCATCAGTGTGGCTGAAAGAAATTACATGCATTAAATAGTTATCTCGAAAATAAAGAATTTGCTATTGTCTTTAAATAAAATCCTCCTGCTTGTTAATTGTGACAATGTCTATAAACATCTCTTCCTTTTAATCTGTTCACTGTGCAGCCACTTTATTTGTACTACTACAAATACTTACATTTACAAAATAATGTGATTATATACTTGGTCATATAATTGCTTATAAATGTGATGCAGTTATTTCAAAGGTAGTAAGACGATGATTAAGAGCAAAACATTTATTGGAAATGATAGTTGATGCCTGTGTAGCAGGAGAATTATCACCATAAACCATTTCTCTGACTGTTCTAAAAAAAAACATCTATAGCTACAGTCATGTGAAAAAGTTAGGACACCCTATGTAAGCCGGTGTATTTTTGTAACATTTTTGGATATATAGATATTTAATCTCAATTTCAACAATACTGAGAGATTATAGGAATATAACTAAACAATTAAAACTGAAGAAAAGACTTTTCAAGATCTTCTGTAAATGTAATTCTACAAAAATGCATATTCTAACTGAGGAAAAAGGTAGGATGCCCTACCCCTAATAGCTAGTGATACCCCCTTTGGCTGAAATAACTGCAGTGAGATGCTTTTTGTAGCCATCAACCAGTCTCTGATATCGGTCTGAAGAAAGTTTGCCCCACTCCTTGATGCAGAATTCTCTCAGCTGTGAGATGTTTGAGGGGTTTCTTGCATGTACAGACTGTTTCAAGTCACCCCACAGCATCTCAATGGGATTAAGATCTGGGCTTTAACTCGGCCATTCCAGGACTCTCCATTTCTTAGTTTTCAGCCAGTCCTTGGTGGATTTACTGGTATGTTTTGGGTAATTGTCGTGTTGCAGGGTCAAGTTCCTCTTCAGCTTTAATTTTTGTACAGATGGTCTCACATGATCCTCAAACACCCTCTGATACACAATAGAGTTCATGGTGGATTCTATGATTGTAAGCTGTCCAGGTCCTGCTGCAGCAAAGCAGCCCCAAACCATGACACTTCCACCTCCATGCTTCACAGTTGGTATGAGGTTCTTTTCCTGGAATACTTTATTTGGTTTATGCCAAACATGTCCTCTGTTTTGGTATCCAAATAATTCAATTTTGGACTCATATGTCCAAAGAACATTATTCCAAAAGTTCTGGTCTTTGTCTACATTCTCTCTGACAAACTTCAGTCTGGCCTTGATGTTTCTCTTAAAGAGCAAAGGTTTCCTCCTTGCACACCTCCCATGTAAGTTAAACTTGTGCAGTCTCTTTCTGATTGTAGAGGCATGCACTTTCACATCAACAGTAGCCAGAGCCTGCTGTAGGTCCTGTGATGACATATTAGGGTGTTTGGAGACCTCTTTTAGCATCTTGCGGTCTGCTCTCGAGGTAAACTTGCTTGGACGACCAGACCTGGGCGTGTTGGCAGTTGTTTTGAAAGCCCTCTGCTTGTTGACTATTTTCCAGACAGTGGAATAGCTGATTTCAAAATCTTTTGGTATCTTTTTAAATCCCTTACCAGACTCATAAGCTGCTACAATTTTCTTTCTGAAGGCCTCAGACAGCTCTTTTGCTCTCACCATGGTGCTTACTCTCACTTCAACAGTCAGGAGCACACCAATGTCTGAGGCTTAAATATGGCAAGCCTCATTCAAAATGTTGAGTAACAATCTTTTAATCATGTGCACCTGGTGTGATACACCTGTGTGTGAGTTGAGCCATTTTAAGTGGGAATAAATGTGGGAGTGCCCTAACTTTTTCCTCAGTTAGAATATGCATTTTTGTAGAATTACATTTACAGAAGATCTTGAAAAGTCTTTTCTTCAGTTTTAATTGTTTAGTTATGTTCCTATAATCTCTCAGTATTGTTAAAGTTGAGATTAAATATCTATGTATCCAAAAATGTTACAAAAATACACAGGCTTTCATAGGGTGTCCTAACTTTTTCACATGACTGTAGGTTCCATTAATACTGCTAGGAAAATCTGTGCTCACCAATATCTGATAACAGACTGAGGTAAAAACTGTTGAATAGGTTGTAAAATGTAACAAGACTTCACACTGTGTTTCAGTTGATCAATTTAACCAAAATTAAATTATTTCCAACCATATTATACAAATGATCTTATGTAAATTGTTATACAGCATCACTTGACCAGTTTCAAAACTGCTTATCTTGGATGTGAACAGGAGATCATGGCTTCAGTGAGGTTTGACAAGCAAGTATTTCTTTATCTCTCTTTTTTTGTATCATTTATATTAATAGTGTAAAGGTATAAGTGTTAATAAGTACGTGTGATACTTGACACTGCTTATGTTGTTCCAACAGCATAAACTGATGGAGATTACTAGGAAATATTTCTAAGACAGAGATTTAGCTCTTTTGATTTGTATAGAAGAGTACACAATTTCCAACTTGTGCCTGAATCAGCTTATCTACCTCATAATGCTACATTTTTCACCATGATTGACAAAGACTCTTTCAATAAGTGTTACTCATGCTGTAAAGTTAGACTGAAACAACATTGCATTAGCAGATTGTCTTCCTGGGCCAGCATAATGATAAGATCTTAATTTCATTAGGCATCTGGGGAATTAATAGCTTGAACATTAAATTTGCTTCTAAAATTGTCTGCTGACATTTATGAACTGTGTGATGTGTAATTATTTTTTTACAAGACCCCCAGATCAACATATTAAATATTCTTATAGAGGAAGCAGTATGCATATATAGAAACTGTTGCAAATAACATGGAATTAACCCTCATGACTACTGACATATACCCTAAGTGTTGACAATAATTTTTCACTTTCCAATTACTAACGCCTACAATTATCGTCAACACTGCCATTTAATAATTTATTTAAATCTCACATTTTCATAGTTATGCTGATATACCTTATTTATTAACACTGATATCTGTATCACCTGAGAGGTGGTCTACCTCTTAAATAATTAATATATGAAATACTTACTGTATCAATGTATACGTTAATGTTGTGGACGTAATGTTATTTCAACTTCAAGATGTTAAAAAGTTTTTTTTTAGGAACGGTTTGGTTTGTTTTGAATTTCGCGCAAATCTACTTGAGTACTATCTTGGCTAGCCATCCTTACTTTAGCAGTTTAAGACTAAAGGGAAGACAGCTAGTCATCACCACTCACCACCAATTCTTGGACTACTCTTACCAACGAATAGTGGGATGACCGTAACATTATAACGCCCCCACGGCTGAAAGGACGAGAATGTGTGGTGTGACGGGGATTCGAACCCGCGACCCTCGGATAACGAGTCAAATGCCTTAACCACCTCGGCATGACGGGCTTTTAGAAACGGAAGAACACAGAGTGGAGGTAGTACTTCGGCATGGTTAGTTACGTGTTTGATCATGCAGTTAGGCAATTCCAGTATCAAAATAGTTAAATATTTGATAATCAGTAAAAAATGAAAACTACCATTAGAGTAACTGATGAACGTTTACACTGTTACCTTCGGTCTGTGATTGTTTTGATATTTATTATTATAAATTATGTTGTTAAGCTTTGCACGGCCAAGGTTGATGAATAGTCAAGTATATATAGTCTTAGCAAATAACCATGAATTTTTAACTAATTTATATATGGTGTACTCCTGATTTTTACTTTAATCTTTGAAAAATTAAGATTTTGTATAAAAATATACTATTATAACCTTACCAAAAGATTTTATGCAGACACTGTAATAAACCTTATTTTAGTTAAATTTATACGTGGTAACAATCACGAATCTCACCATGCATCGAAATCAAAACATCTGCAGAGTTGTCATTACGAACCAAAGAGATGGAACTCAGGTTCACGCGATCACTGGAAAATCCACGCTGTTTTTCATGGTATCTAAGATCTACAAATTGAATGGTAATATTCTGATTACATCATAGCACTATAAAGTAATAATAATGATATACCAAATTTTTCGGGGTATAAGTAGAATGAGTTAAATTTGTCATTTTTTCAACCTTTCATCTATTGTATAAAGATGAAAACCCGTCAATCTGTCACGCCGATATCTTAGCCGTTGCGGCTGCGATCAACACGCAACTTGTACGTATAATTATTACAGTCACATACATATAAAGTTAACGATGCGCAACTCTGGGCATAAAATTAGTGTACATTTAAGGGTAGGTTGGAAGAGGTCATGGTGAGACAGACCTTGGTAGGTATTTTGGTTAAATTATTCTTTCGTTCTCCAAAAGTCGAACGAAAAATAACCAGGGGCGGTCAGAAACTACTGTTTCTCTTCACCCCACACAAGGCAAGAATAAATTATTTAACTAATTACGGAATAAGTTGATTAGGCTGGAGTGGCATGTAAAGTTATTCAACTAACGCGATGGTCACAAATGACCTGGAAGTTGATAGTTTGTTAAATCTAATTGAGGAGCATCAGGAGAAACTGAGAAGAGTTACCGGCCGAAGAGACAACGAAGAAAGACGAGGAAGGTTCAGCATCACATCCATCAGTGTTCGAAGAATCGTGTCGGGAAAGAAGATGTGGTCGACGTTGACTTGGAGTGAGCAGAGAGATGCAAGCAGTGCGTCGGCTTAGTTATAACTTATGATTTTACTATGAACATATTAAAAATTTTGAGATGACTAAAATGTGTTCTGACTGGACTCTTTTCAGGGCTGGGATCTATAAATCCTAAGTACAAAGAATTTTGATGTGGGGGGAAACGGGAGTACCCCGAGAAAACCCACTTTCACTGGTGAGGCGCCGAAAGAAACCAACCTCACCAGTGCCCGATGCTGGAAATAAAAAAGAGAACATGGATGGTTAGTCACTTGAGTTTACATTCAGGGCATGTATGTAATTATAAGGCGAGAGGTATCGCTGCCAAGATCGTGGGGTGGCTGCTAATCGTGGAACTTGCTTTGTTAATTGTGTACGGTTAATTGCTTTTTTGTAATAGATGGCTGCAAGATAGATGAGTCTCTTCTTTAGAGACGGGATGGAGCTTGCTTTATTGATGTATTCTATCGGGGTGTACCTGGGGAGACGAAGTGCAAGGCGAATGGCGAGATTTTGGGCCTGTTGTAATTTCTTAAGATGGGAGGGGGGTGCGTTTGCCGTGATCATACTACCGTATTCAATTATCGGTTGAATGTTGGTTCTGTAAATGGCAAGAATCGTTTTGGATCTACATCCTCGGACTATATTACCAATACGTCTGAGGTAGTAGATTCGTTTATAGACTTTAGAGAGAATGGTTTGAAAGTGATTTGTCCATGTAAGCTGCTTGTTGAAAGTAATGCCAAGGAATTTTACAGACGACGAAAATTTGAGTTCGGTGTCCATCATTTTAAGTTTAACTTTGGAAATAGATTTGTTTTTTCTCGTGATTCTGCGTTTGAATATTATGGCCTGTGCTTTAGTGGCATTAAGCGCTACCCGCCAGGTATTACACCAGGTGGTAATGCTATTAAGTGTGGATTGGACTTTCGCGGCAGCGAGAAGGGGTTCACGTGACATGCTCCATACAGCGATGTCGTCGGCATATTGCGACGCATAAGTATATTTTAGCTTAGGAAAGGGGATATCATTAACATAGAGTATATACAACAGAGGGCTGAGTACTGAACCTTGGGGAACACCTGCTGAGAGGCGAACAGTGTGGGATGTAGCGCTATTGATTCTTACTTTAGCTGTTCTATTGTCAAGAAAGCTGGCTATCCATCTTGTTAGAGAGGACGGGAATTTAAATTGGAGGAGTTTCAATTTAAGCCCTTGGTGCCAGACAGAATCAAAGGCTTGTTTCACGTCTAAAAATAAGCCGACTGTGGTGTGATTTCTACTAAATCCTTGAGTAACTGATTCGGTTAATCGAACCAAATGATCAGATCAGCCGTCTGTCTGTTTTTCCGGGAGGCATTTTGTATTTCAGAAAGTAGCATAGTACTTTCCAAATACCATGTAATACAAGAGGCTAGTATTTTTTCCAGCAATTTGCCAATATTATTAATTAAGCTTATGGGTCTATAGTCTTTGGGATTATTGGATGCAGGGTTTGTTTAAGGTATTACTTTGATTATGGCTGATTTACACGGAGGCGGGTAGTAGCCTGAATAAAAAGAGAGGTTGAATAGGGCTGTTAGATGTCTTAAGAATGAAATAGATGCTCTTTTGAGAATAGTATTACGTATATTATCCTCACCTGGGGCACTGTTTTTTAGTGTTTTAGTTATTAGTTTAATTTCAACAGGAGTTATTGATCTGGTTAGTTTTTGGAGATCGGTAGTGTAGACATTACTATTATGGGGTATATAGCACGGGAAATGCGAACTGAGTAATATTATATTGTCTTTAATAGAATTTTGAACCGTGCATAAATGGTTGTGATTAAAATGTGGTGAGTTGGGAGTAGTGAATACCTGTTCGTAATAGTCTGCTAATAAATTGGCTTTTTCAAGGTCATTAGTTGCTAAGTTATTATTGTGTTTTAAAGTGGGAATTCGGCTGATTGAATTATCATTACATATTCTTTTGAACTTTTTCCAGAATGTAGCCGGATCTTTGTATGAACTGTCTAGTGATGCACAAAAAAAGTCGGGTCCGCCTGTTTCATGTGATAAAGTCATGGTGAGTTATTGTGTTGGGTATATATATACCTCATGCTTGGTATTGTTAGCGCACAAAAATCATAATACGTTTGATTGGTTGGCAAGGAGATACGTTGATGCAGCATCACCAAATTTTGTCCAATCGGAACTCTCGGCTACAACTCTATAATAATCCTCATGTTTTACCCGCAGAACATTTCAATTTTTGAAATGTCCAAATTAAAGAACACTTCTTCAGTTGAGCAGGCTAACAAAGCCACAACCAAGAAGACAATCCAAAGAGAAGATTCTGAAAAATATAATAAAACTCAATGCCTTTACCGTCATAATTATTAATTTGCAGAATCATGCAGTTGACCGAGCAGAAATATGTCTTTTAGAATCAGTTTTTCGCGTTTCATTCCATAAACTTTTATCAAGAAAAATATTTGAATATAACTTTAAAATATATACAAGTCAAAATGCTAATCACTCGGTGCATAAAGAAGATGGCTAAATATATATCATGAGATACTAAAATAAGATACTCATTTGTCATACATATATTATTACTAGATTATAATTACTTTTTACAAAACATGTTTATAAAACATTTAATTTTTATAAAATGTGTGTGTGTTTTCCTATAGCAAAGCCACATCAGGCTGTGTCCACCGAGGAGAATCGAACCACTGGTTTTAGCGTTGTAAATCCGAAGACTTACTGCTGTATCAGTGGAGGACTGTAAAACATCCTCATAAAACACTTATTTAGATATAATTTTGAGCATTGGGGAACGGGAATTTTTTCAAATGCTATACAGCGTTTGCCCGAATGAAATTACGAGTAAGAAAGCTGAAGTTTATGGAATAAATATCCAGTAAGGGGGCTAATCGCCAAGAAACTGTTTAATTTGACTAATCTAAAATATCTTTGGAATGTTTACATTGTAATATCAAAGTTGATTTACGTAGTGATGGTGCGAATATTGAAATTATTATTTGAATATACTTAAATATTGATAAATTAAAATAATTTTTCTATTTTTCTTAAATGACTACTGATAAATGACTAATAATTGCCCAAATGGCCACAATCAATGGGAATCTCGTTAATCCATTCATGCGCGTCACTAATTAGATGAGGAGGCATTTGGCTATCGATATTCCAAATTACCCTGGCCCGGCATGGCCAAACGTGTTAAGGCGTGCGACTCGTAATCTGAGGGTTGCGGGTTCGCATCCCCGTCGCACCAAACATGCTCGCCCTTTCAGCCGTGGGGACGTTGTAATGTGACGGTCAATTTCACTATTCGTTGGTAAAAGAGTAGCCCAAGAGTTGGCAGTGGGTGGTGATGACTAGCTGCCTTCCCTCTCGTCTTACACTGCTAAATTAGGGACGGCTAGCACAGATAGCCCTCGAGTAGCTTTGTGCGAAATTCCAAAAAACAAACATACCAAATTACCCATTTTACGTCAGGGTCGACGATACCGACAGATACCGGATGTTAATATATGAAGGACTTGATGCGGGGATACTTCAAATGTTGTCGACAGTTCCTACCAAACGAGATGTTCTTCATTATTCACTTTCCATAAAATATCATGGTATAGAGGATTGTAAAGAACTCTTCAAAATATTTGGACTTAATGTCCAGGTCTGCTAGAACTTCCATGTTTTCAGGCACCGCGGGCACCTATTGTGAGATCTTACGGCATATTCTCATTGATTTGAACTTCGGACATTGACCGCTAAAATGACATACGGTCTCTCTCGTGGCTGTACAGCCACGTCCTTTGACAGATTTCTTGTTGTGTACTGAGGTTACCTCTACTGAGGGCCTCTTTTCTAGGGTATACATTTGTCCTTAGAGCTAGACACTTCATCTGTTGGTGGGCTTTCATACTGACAGGTTTAGGTAACCAGTGGTTGGCAGATGTTGAGCCTTTGAAAAGCTCTACACTGTGCCCTTGCAGAACTATTTTTCCTTTCCATATTTTTCCAGTTAGAATGATATGCTTCGGATCTCTGGTTGGACTTAGGGTTCGGAAGTCCGACTTTAGTGGCAATGCTCTTGATGGCTCCCATCAAACCATCTTCTTCTGTCAAGAATGATGTTGACCCGGCATGGCCAAGCGTGTTAAGGCGTACGACTCGTAATCTGAGGGTCGAGAGTTCGGATCCCTGTCGCGCCAAACATGCTCTCCCTTTCAGCCGTGGGAGAGTTATAATGTGACGGTCAATCTCACTATTCATTGGTAAAAGAGTAGCCCAAGAGTTGGTGGTGGGTGGTGATGACTAGCTGCTTTCCCTCTAGTCTTACACTGCTAAATTAAGAACGACTAGCACAGATATTCCTCGATTAGCTTTGTGCGAAATTCAAAAACAAACAAGTATGATGTTACTTTGATGAATAAATGAGTCTCAAATACGTTTTCATCTTCAATGTTGGAATAAAAGACTCCACCTTCACCTCCGTCACGATGACGTGAGTAGAGCAAACCGTCAGCCGTACAGGCTGGTAGATGACACCACTTTTTCACAGCTTTTTTAAAAATAAAATTGTCCAGTTCTTTTAACAATCTAAAATTAATTTTGCCCAGTTCACGTTGGTATAAAAGCCTGGGTACAACAAATCTACAGAGCATTTCCATCCTCTGGTGTGGTTTGAAGGGTGTGTTGGAGATATTGTTTATCCACTTCTCAAGGGTTGATTTTACAGGCTCGCTGTAAACACCTGTCCATGGACAAACGTTTGTTCCAAGATATCGATATGATTGTTCGGGTCCAATTATTGGGAGTGTGTCACTGCTGACTGACCATAGATGGCCGTCGTTAACAGTGAAGGTCTTATTGGACCCTCTAATCAGCATTCTAGCACTCTTAGAAATGTTCAGACTGATGCCATTACCCAAACAGTATTCATTCACTATGTTTAACATTGCCTGGAGACTGGCATGGTCTTTTGCCAGGACTGCCATATTATCAGCATATGCTAAGATTGAGACTGATTCCAGTTTCTTGCCAAGCAATATTCCTCAGCTTTCCTCTTCAAGTTTTCACTGGGTCCCCTTGTTTGACACATTTGAGTAGGTTTTTTGGATTGGTATTTTGCATACCTACTCAAAAGGTGGTTGTACCAGCATTATACATGTTCTCCACAATCTGAATGAAATGTGGATAAACTTCGAATCAAGCAAGGCTTGCTAAGAGGTGTCTGTGGCTCTCCTCATGATACACTAGAGCAGGAAAATGTTATCTCTGCAACCAGCCTGAGGAATAAATCTGTTCTGTCTGGGATTTATCTGCACTGCCTGATCGAGGTGGAGAGTCATTATTCTGGAATATAGTTGAAGCACGATGGATGAAATTGTCATTGGCCTCCAGTTTTTGATGTCGTGCAGATTACTCTTTCCTTTCAGAATGAGCAGTGACTTATTGACTTTCATGCATTCGGGAATGCGACCGGTAAATTGCGATAGATTAAACACATTTGTCAAGGAAACATATATGCCATACTTTGAGACGTTTTAGTAGGAACAGAAGAGCGATGTTATCGGGACCTGCAGCCCCTTTCTTCATACCTTGAAGTGCCGCCCTCACTTCCTCTTGTGTTGTTAGTTCCAGAATATTAGTGTTGTTTGCTCTGGGTGGTAATGGGCACCCGTCAAAATTGATGTTATCATTTACAACACCGTAGACCTGATCGTAGTGGTCTTTCTCCTGATCTTTACTGAGGCTACATTGGACAGCATCCTGGCCATCTGATATTTCCTCAGCTAGGAATTTGCGTTCGAAATCAAATATTTTCTGAAACCTTTTAATATGTTCCACTCAATGAATACGTCTCTTGTATGGTTTTCGAGCACGTTTAGGGTTTTTTAATTGCCTGCTTCAAGGATTTTTCATTGTTCCAATACGCTTGTGAATGGGAAGTTCGTCAACACATTGTTTAATCACTGTCTCAACTTCCTGCCATGTTGCTTCATCGAGTCCTTTCTGATCTCTCAGCTGATTTAAGTACGGACAGAATTTAGAACTTTGTTCAGGGAGAAGTATCCCTTCCCAATTGAGTTCCCCAAACTGTACGACATGAATGGGATCTCCACGACTCCAGGTGGTATTTGAATCAGTACGGAAAGGCGGTTGAACTTTATTGAGGTCGCGGCGCTCATTTGAGACTTACTTAGGAGCCTTTCCGGGTAGGTGTTCTGCACAGAGAACATTGCTGTTCTTTCGGCCCGAATATACTATTTCCACATCAAAGAGGGTTCATATTTCTTCCTTGGACCATACTAACCGGCGGGAGCGCTCCAGCGGCGCCCTGATCCCTTGGGATAGTGTATGCTCGGCGTTTCTGATGGCAGGATGCTGATGTCTCTTATGTTGAGATAAGCCTGACCTTGTCTTACGTTTCATTTCACAGATCTTGCAGCCGAAACTATATGAATCAGCCGCGAACATCAAAGTTCGGAACACTTGGGAACATGACAAGCAATAGCGTGGTGGTTGCTATCGTCTTTTCCACAGAATTTACAACGTGCTTATGCTAACGAGTTATGTTTGTTTGCCAAGTGGGCTGCAAACTTGGAAAAAACCGTAAACTCATGTGGACACAAATCAAATGCCATTTTTCTTATGGGCAGGTTCTGCGGAGATATCTGCTCCTTCTCTTAGTTCGTAATTGCCATTTATCTCATTAGGCGAGATTTTATAACTTAAGCCGTCCACCTGTGTGGTACAGCGACTGTCACTAGTCGGGTTTTTACCATCCACCAAAGTGGTGTGGTCGTCACGTGCTTCGTTATACGAGGAAATATAACTTATGCCGTTCACCTCTGTGGTTCGGCTACTACATCCAGTGATAGCAATATCAGTTGCACCAGATTCACTTTGGGTGTGTGAAGTGGTGTCGGAATAGGTATCTCTCAATTCCTCTATTCCTGATGGAAGGCTATCTTTTCCTTCGTTGCCGGGGAATCGCTCGGAATTGTCCCTATAAAATGCTGACACAGGGTAGGGCTGCAACCTCTTTCCGGATGCCCAAATAGCTGGTAAGTGCGGAAAGTCCTCACCACGGTTTAAAGGTTGCCATCCGTAATCTGGGGTTTTCTACCCCTGCCTGTGGACATGTTGTGGGCGGCAAGTTCACCACATGGGTTTTTAGTGTTCTCCTTCACGTGCAGAGATTTAGTTACAGGTTGTATCCTGTACCACGTGGAGGTACCTCCTCAGGAGGGCACTTGGCAGTGCTCTATGAACTTAAGACGATTAAATACCGATATATCAGATTACCCAATTTAACGTCAGGGTCGACAGATGCCGGTTGTTCTCCAGCCGTGGGGGCGTTATAATGTGACGGTCAATCCCACTTTTCGTTGGTAAAAGAGTAGCTCAAGAGTTGGCGGTGGGTGGTGAAGACTGGCTACCTTCCCTCTAGTCTTACACTGCTAAATTAGGGACGGCTAGCACAGATAGCCCTCGAGTAGCTTTGTGCGAAATTCCAAAACAAAAAAATTGCTTCCGAACATATGATGAACATTCAGCTTTTCTGACAGACAGTGGCATTGCCTGTGTACGGATGGCTCGGAATATATTAATCGAAATGATATTTTAAATATTTCCTCCATAGGTCATTAGAACTTTACAATACTATACAGTATATTATTTTATAACAAGATCTATTTAATGACTGAGTTAGAAGTGTTGGAAATACCATAGCAAAAGTTTGCATTTGTTGTTCTTCTTTCTTCTACTTTATTTTATTACATATCTCAAAAACAGTGGTGTTCATCAATTTCAGTGTGGTAGCATAGTTTCAAACGGAGTATGCGCTTTCTTTTATAAGTGGTAGACTCAGCAGATAAACCGATGTGGCTTTACTTTAACAAAACATACTCACTCTTTTATAAGTATTATTAATTTTAAAAAATGATAATTCTAGTGTAAACTATGTTATCCTTATCACCTTAAAGTTAAATTTCTTACAGAAATTAAATGCTTCTTTAAAACTTTTAAGTACAGGGTGAAACGTAAATTGCCAGCCAATAATAGATGAACAATAACTATTACAATTGGAATCTCATGCTATTTAGAACTTGGCAATAAACACAACTTTCTTATGTCTATTGAAACAATGCATTAAAAAACAAAAAAAAAACATTTCAAAAAGGAATTGTGTAGGGATGGCTAATGTCAATATTTCAGAAACAATATAGCATTTGTATCGTCTCTTCATAATAGCACAAGTAAGAATTAATATGTAGCAATATTTATATAATTATTTAATCAAAATTGAGTTAATTTATTCTATTTATATACTCCAGATTTGGAATATAACACGAAGATAAATTAATTACGATACCGCTGCGTTGTATACTGTACACTAGCGAACTGTATGCTACTTAATGTAGACATTACGAGATGATATGAGGTGGTTTTCTATTAGTATTTTTGAGAATTTTCATTCCTAATACTGAAAATGGTAAAGAGGGCGTAGCGTACATTTGTGCTTGGTTGAATAATTAAACATCCTTCAGCGAACGGGCAACACGATGATCTTCACCGCTACAAAACTCGTATGTATTTTATGAAACATTTAGAAATTGTGATTACTAATCACTACATAAGATGATGGGTATATAATTATAAGTTGAGGCTTGGGTAAACTGTGGAAAAGGTATTGTCTTGTACGCCGAAAAATACGGTAATTAGAGATAAGTAGCTACTGCCGTGATAGTAATAACATAGTATATAAAACAAATCCTAGTTCTGTACACTGAAAATTAGCGTAGCTTAACAATAATTGTTTGTTTGTTTTGAATTTCGCGCAAAGCTACTCGAGGGCTATCTGTGCTAGCCGTCCCTAATTTAGCAGTGTAAGACTAGAGGGAAGGCAGCTAGTCATCACCACCCACCGCCAACTCTTGGGCTACTCTTTTACCAACGAATAGTGGGATTGACCGTCACATTGTAACGCCCCCACGGCTGAAAGGGTGAGTATGTTTGGCGCGACGGGGATGCGAACCCGCGACCCTCGGATTACGAGTCGAGTGCCTTAACCACCTGGCCATGCCGGGCCTGTACCTTAAAAATAATTGTAAAGTGATTGATTTAATAATTACGATAAAAATCACGTTAAGACACACATATTTTTCATTTTCATATTATTTTATTAATAAGGATTTTCAATCAGAAACGTGTTAATACACCAGATGAGATCATTATTTTATCTCCAACATGTCACTGCTGAAAGGCCATATCTCCTCTCTCCGGGCCCGACATGGCCAGGTGGGTTAAGGAGTTCGACTCGTAATCTGAGGGTCGCGGATTCGCATCCCTTTCGCACCAAACAGGCTTGCCCTTTCAGCCGTAGGGGCGTTATAATGTTTCGGCCAATCCCACTATTCGTTGGTAAAAGAGTAGCACAAGAGTTGGCGGTGGGTGGTGATGACTAATTGCTTTCCCACTGCTAAATTAGGGAGGGCTAGCGCAGATAACACTCGTGTAATTTTGCGCAAAATTCAAAAACAAACAAACTCTTCTCACCGTGCAGGTCAACTAAGAGTTCTAATATTGTGCGAAAATCTTCAAAAGTAGTGAGTGATATAGGAAGACAAGAGATAAATCTTGAAACCTGTTTTACTTACCTGTGATTTCAAATATGCAACAGACAAACTTAGAGGAATGTAGAAAAATATAACGTGATTTTATATTATTATTAGGCCTGTAAATATATTACTGCTGTAGTTAGAATCACCTGTAACAGATTGCACTAATTTTTACCAGTTTAATTTAAATATATATTAAATTAAAAACTCAAAAGTAAAAACAAACATGATTTACTTATATTCTTGCATAAGGAGAGCTCTTGGAAATTTGATAGTAACATGTTCGTTTCAGATGAGATAGTCTTTCATCACCTAATTTGATTCTACAGGTTATTTGGTTATTATCCTAATAATAGTAATCCAAGGAAAATCCTTCGAAAAATAAACGAACAAATGCTACATAAGGTATATTTTTATTTAAACAAATAGTGGACTGTTATACTTACTTCCCTGGCTGTCAGTTGGACCTTTAGCTAAAACCAAGTAATACTTGTTGGTTAATATATTAAAAGTGGTATCACAAACTTTGGTTACAATATCTCTTTTCCATTTACAGGTGATGACATCATTCACATATTCAGCTGATTCCTGTAACTCGCCTGTCTAAGAATGGAAATGATCAGTTAATTTTTGAACAGAATGAACTCAAGTTTTACAATTCATTTCTATTAACAGTTCTCACTCTGTACTTTAATTTATAAAGAAGTGTAGAATTTAAAAAGAAGAGTCTAGAGATGCCGATAATAATTTCAACATATGTATTCTCTGTGAACAAAATTTCTCATGTTTCATTTCCTTTATTATGGCCCGGCATGACCAGATGGATTAAGGCGTTCGACTCGTAATCTGAGGGTCGCAAGTTCGAATCCCCGTCGCACCAAACATGCTCGCCCTTTCAGCCGTGGGTGCGTTATAATGTGCGGTCAATCCCACTATTCGTTGATAAAAGAGTAGCCCAAGAGTTAGCGGTGGGTGGTGATGACTAGCTGTCTTCCCTCTAGCCTTACACTGCTAAATTAGGGACGTCTAGTGCAGATAGCCTTCGTGTAGCTTTGCGCGAAATTCAAAACGAAACAAACAAACAATTTCTTTTTTAACACATTTCAGATATTCCAATTTGTGGGTGTTTCTATTACCATACATTTTTATTTTTTTTAAATGTTACTCTGAGGAAAGTCATTATAAAATGTTTAAATTTTCACATCATTAAACTAAAACAAGTATATGTAACCCAATGCAATATATCTTAGCAATATTTTTAAGTGTTAAACATAGTATCTTCCACTGAATATTCATTAGTTTCATAACATGACTGTATCCTGACATTCAACTTTGAAGCGAGAAGTGAAATAGAATTGGTGTTTAGTGCAGTGTCTATTGGCTTCATAGATTTGTCGTAGGCTCATATACATGTAGGTCTTTAAAGGATGTGTAAGAAATGTATAGAACATTCTAGAGAAGGAGCTTTAGAATATTCTGGGAATGGAGATCTATAGGTTTCTTCCACATTTCATAGAAAGGGTTACGCTGTAAATCTGAAACTAAATGTGGTAAATATATTCCGTGTGATATAGATAACTATAAAAAGAGATCAATACGTTAGTAATGCAAAGCACGTAGTTTTAAAACGAGAATGTGTGTGGTTACAAAGGGTTATAATAATGTTATATTTTGACACGCTAACTAGTAGGTCACACCCGACATAGATATTTATTTATAATGGTTGAAGGAGACAAGGTTCGATACGGACGTGAGGCCATTAAACATGCTCGCTCCGCATTTTCAGTCGTGGGCGTAACGTATTATAGACGTAACAGTCATTCCTTTAATTCAGCTCAAAGAGCTAGACAAACCCTATGTAGCAGCGGCGCGTGCTTCTGGTTGCCTTTTACAATATGAATACTTTTATCATTCAAGTGATTGAATTATGTGTACTGGTACAATAATCTTTATTCAAGGTGCTTTTTTATGCAAGAGTTATGCGCTTTTTTTCTTGTTCATAAATGGTCACGAAATAAAAACATCCCAAAAATCTTGAGAGAGAAATCATTACAAACCAATAAAAAGTATAAATTGTTCGATGTTTCCTTAATTTCTTAGGAAATCTCGACTTCTTCAGAAACCGCGCGCACACACACACGCACTACCAGAATAAGGTTACTGGCTGTGGAAGAATGATCTTTGTAGAATTTTCTGAGTGATTGGTAATTAACCCACTATCGATCATATTGTACTCCTATTTTGCGATTTTAGTGAACAGAACATTTCACATATATTAATCAGGATCATATGAAATGCTGAAGAAAGTAACATTTGCCGCGAAAGCCTCACGCTCTTGATCGTAAAATTTCTTGTGTCGTTTGCTGTAGTGTTTAGATAAGAATGTCGACAGTGGTTAAATAACTTCATATAAATTATATATTAATATTTTTACATTCTGTAACGGATTTAATGTCTGCATTTGTTTCAGTTTGACGCATATGACTATGTTGTTGTATTGCGCAAGTCCTGCCTGTTTTTCTAAATCTGTAGAGGATTCTCGAGTGTAAGAATCAATAATATATGTTTTACGAAAACACTAGCGTATCTTCGAATATTTGTTTGTTTTTTGGAATTTCGCACAAAGCTACTCGAGGGCTATCTGTGCTAGCCGTCCCTAATTTAGCAGTGTAAGACTAGAGGGAAGGCAGCCAGTCATCACCACCCACCGCCAACTCTTGGGCTACTCTTTTACCAACGAATAGTGGGATTGACCGTCACATTATAACGCCCCCACGGCTGAAAGGGTGAGTATGTTTGGCGCGACCGGGATGCGATCCCGCGACCCTCAGATTACGAGTCGCACGCCTTAACACGCTTGGCATGCCGGGCCTTCTTCGAATATTATTGAACATTCGATAATCTGGCCTTAAAGTATATAAACCGACGCGCAGAGAGAGTAATAAAATATTGTTTGGTCCCAACAGTCAGTATACTATAAGCCTTGGAAGCTATAATTGTGAGAAACGCTTATTAATCGGAAAACTGTAGATTTTTGAGCAAGAACGTTTGTAGACTTTGAACACGACAAACCATTCAACTTCAGTGAATTAACTTCGGACGTTAGTATTTCTACGAAAACATTAAATATTTTCGTCTGTAAAAGTCCGCGTATAAGCGGCTTGAGGCCAGCCAAGTTAGCTAGCTTAAGCGAGGTGTAACGATACCAACTAAGAATCAATTTGCTCGTCGTGGACCTGTACCGTTGATAAAATATTCAGCTCTAGACCAGACAGAAGACTAAGTATTATACTTTGTAACTTTGTAAAGCTCTTATATATAAACAAATATTTTAATAACTATTTGTAATAACTGTTATTGTAAATTGTATTGTTGTTTGTACATTAAAATATGTTTAAAAAGAAGATTGTATGAATCTTGTTGACGAATATCATAAATTTGATATATATTGGCATTGAATTCACTACTAAATTCAAATTTCTGGCTAATTGAAATCTTAATACTTAATATACATAACGTAATAAATCGGAGACTTGTCCAAGATTAATTATAATACGTAACAATTCGGAGGGTGAATATTAAAACAATGTTTTGGTACTGAGGCGTTTATAGTGCCATATTATACATTTTGCTCAACAAATACACTACACATTTCATAATGTATCGACATACGTGATAATAAGATAGTGGTATAATATTATTCCTGTGATAAATATTTTAATAATAAATTAACTAACAGAAAGTAAAAATATGTACGGTTTACATACTTACTATTTTAACGAGCTCGTTCTTCCTGCCTTTTTCCGGATTCCAGCTTTGCCGTATTTCTACTGCTTTATTCAGGAGAACGCACTGTGTCACGCTGGAAGGACCCTATATTGACGGCATGAAAACAATTCGTTATAGGCTAAAGTTACTCAGATTTAAGTAGCATATCAAAAAGGAAAAGAAATAATAATGTCGAAGAACTGAAATTAATGTCAACCTGAAATGTAATTCTATGTACTATGTAATTATAATGAGATATGCAAGGCAGTGTACGATAAAAATGCCCTTGTATGCTCAAAACAAAGCAGGCGATGTGATGTGATGGCGCCGATATTATTATCCTCATAGGTGCTCTTACTTGTTGGGTATACTGAGAAATTTTTCAGTGATCCCACATATGGAAGGATCCCCGATGAATGTTTTTAATCTACTTAGTTTTCGTATCATTGTGAGGCCCCTTTCACTGAATTCTGCCTGGGGCCCCAGAATGGCTAACACTGTCTGGATTATTAGTACTATATTATTACCGCAATATTAATAACTGTTAATAGTTCTACTGGATCTTTGAAAACCTGTACTTGTTGAGTTTCGGCTTAGAATGTTCATAAAGTAAGTTGCTGTATGTAGAAGCGTATTGACAACAAACTAAGCGACGTATTTTTAAATACCCATTATTCTCTTTTCGTTACAGTTGCAGTTTTCGAGTGTACGTAGGCACCCTTATTTAAAACATCTAAATAATCTAAACCATTATTTGAAAAAAATGTGCATCTGAGTTTACTCGTAACTGGACCGATTGCCATAAATGTGAACATATACCACTGGTGTCCCCAGGGAAGTGGTGTACTGGATCAGCGTTCACAACTGACCCCTATTTGTCATCTATGGAAATCAGTATGTAACGCCCTAGATCGGCATGACAATAGAGGTAATCCTATACACCGTACCTCAAAGAAATACACTTAATTTGCTTTAAAAAAAATTTAAAAATTGCTTATGTTGTAAAACAACAGAAAATGGCCATTATTCCCTTCAAACTTTGCTTTTGTGACCTGGGTAATGAAATCTAGAAATTAACCTACTTTCTATGTAAAAACGAGCAAATTTGTACCTTTTCATTTTCATAAGGTCTGAATAAAACGACATGTGAATCAAGATTTACGTGTATTTATACTAAAGTTATACAAAAATGTTTAGAAGTGAGTAGTTTTTCGAGATTTGCGACTGTAATGTAAATCACTTTCTCGTATCAGCCCCCAAATTAGTCTCCCATCATGTTTTCGTTACACGCTTCTTGGTAGAGGTGTTCAAAGTCCAGTATACCTTGGTGGAAGTGCTCACCTTGTTCCTCTGAGTATGCTCTCATGTTCTCCTTGAATCTCTCAAGGTGAGCGTCAAAGATATGGACTTTCAGGATCATCTTGCAGTCCATTTTGCCGTAGTTCTTCACCAGAGCCTCATCCAGTTCCACATAATTTTTCGGCCTTGTGATTGCTCAAGAAGCCCGAACCACTGCGACAAAGCTGCCCCAAGCTTTTTTTTTTCTTCCTACTGAGCTTCTTGGGGAATTCTATGCACTCCAGAATTTTCTTTGTTTGTGGTCCAACGAAGACACCAGCTTTGACCTTTGCTTCAGACAGCTTAGGGAAGAAGTCTCGAAGGTACTTGAAGGCTGCAGACTCCTTATCAAGAGCTGTGACAAATTGTTTCATGAGACCTAATTTTATGTGTAATGGTGGGAACAACACCTTCTGGAGGTCCACTAGTGGCTCACATTTGACATTGTGCTTCCCCACAGAGAACATGGTCCGTTGTGGCCAGTACTTCCTGTTGTAGGGTGCTGCAATGTCCCTGCTGTCCCAAAGGCAAAGGTAACAGGGAAACTTGGTAAAGCCTCCATGGAGACCCATCAGGAATGCCACCATTTTGAAGTCTCCGATAACCTCCCAGCCATACTCATCATACTTCAAAGCTTCTAGTAAGGTCAGTAAGGTTTTAACGCTGTTGTATTCCTCTTTGAGGTGCACCGAATGAGCCAGGGAAGAGACTGATACTTATTTCCATTATGGAGCAGCACAAGCTTTGAGCCCATCTTGATGAGTGAAGAAGCTTGAAAAATGTCAGTGACACTTCCTCTGACTTGCGACTTGCACACTTTCATCTAACAAATCCCACTCCTTGAGCCTAGATGTCAAAAGCTCGGCATTCAATTTTGTTAGACCAAGATCTCTGATCAAGTTATTGAGGTCTCTTTAGTTGGGATAGTAAGGGTTTCTCTCACCAGCTGCACTTCAGCTGCAGATGCTGTCACAGAGTACGTTTTCGCTCTTATCTTGATAAGTTGGCCACATACATAGCTGAATGCGTCTGGAGAATGCTTGCAGATTCTTGATGCCATCTCTGATAAAATCAGATAGGTCTGTGTGTTCACGTAGGCAGCTAGAACTAAACTGAAGTAGTGAGCCCAGCCCCTGTGTATATATTACTATGGAAAGTTCTTGAAAATTCTAATAAGTTCTAGAAAGTTCTTGAAAATTCTCTATCAGCAACTCAGCACTGAATCTACCTGGAATGTTGTGGAAAATGAGTAAATTTGAAAATTTCATTTCCCAGGTTACAAAAGCAAAGTTTGAAGAGAAAAATATGTCTTTTCCATTTACTTTAGGCATAGGAAACTGGGAAATAACGCTTTCTGCCCAGGAACAAGAAAAAGTAAAAAAATTGTTACATAGTGTAATGAGTAACTTAATATTTTTAACCTGTTACAACACCCCGTGTAAATAATTAGAAAATAAAAAACATTGGGTGAAATAACTAATTTCTGTGTAAAAACATAAGAAACTACTGTAGTAGTTAGTGAGCTTTAATTGCAGTATTAATGCCATTTTAATTTCTATTATTATTTTTATGGGTCACTCGTGTGTTGCTGTTTGAATTAAGAACAAAGCTGCACAATGGGTTGTCTGTGCTGGAAACCTGGTTTCTAGCGTTTTATGTCCGCAGATATACATAATGTTGTATCACTGGGAGGCAACTCGCGTGTTACTTGCAAACACTGTATTGTTTGGTTATTTGTTTTGATGGTTTATGCGCAAAGCTACACGATAGATACCTACACTAGCAATTTCTAATTTTGAACTGATAGAGCAGAGGGAAGGCAAACAGATAACAACACCAATTGCTGCTCTCTAAATTGGTTTAGCTTACTTCTGACCCAAAATCTTTGGGATCTGAAAATCACTCTTATTACACACCCACGGCTCCAGATTTTCAGTCATCATTCATACCACGTGGAAAAGCGCGGGATCTCGTCCAATCACCGAAGCTAAGCTACGTCGGGCCCGGTTAGTACTTGGGAGGGTGACCACCTGGGAATACCGGGTAATTATGACATTTTGGCCCGGCATGGCCAAGCGTGTTAAGGCGTGCGACTCGTAATCTGAGGGTCGCGGGTTCGCATCCCCGTCGCGCCAAGCATGCTCACCCTTTCAGCCGTGGGGGCGTTATAATGTCACGGTCAATCCCACTATTCGTTGGTAAAAGAGTAGCCCAAGAGTTGGCGGTGGGTGGTGATGACTAGCTGCCTTCCCTCTAGTCTTACACTGCTAAATTAGGGACGGCTAGCACAGATAGCCCTCGAGTAGCTTTGTGCGAAATTGAAAAAACAACAACAACCAGATCTTCAGTCCTGCAGGAAATTCGGCCTCGAGAAGAAGAATCATGTAAAATATATTTTTAACAGTGCTTCCACTGACCAGGCACCCAGGATTTGAGCTATATGGCAAATCTTAATACATAAGACCATTTCGGAATGGGCTAAAATTCTACTTTTAGTGTTTTTAGGCTGAAATAATATCCACACGTAGAAGATTTTATGTTGTGTTGACCCGCCCAGCCTCTTGGCTAAGATCAAACATAGTTTGTTATGTTCTTGGCTATTTGTTCCTGTTCTTCTTCCTTGTTTTCAGTATAGATACGAAGGTCTTAACCTTGGTGTCAGTGAATAATTCTCGTCACCTTGAGCGATGTTACTATACCGTTTTCAGTGCAGCTCGCTTACAGTAATGCTGGACAGATCGTACTGTAGGTTCTAGCTGACACCCAGACTTCAATCGATAAAAGTGTCATCTTGCTGTTTCAAAAGCTTGTTCTCCAATCTTCAGTCTCTATTTCACACCTTTGGATGTCATCGACTAACATCAAAGTGCAAATATGACTTCTCTCTGAATTCATTTTTCTGATAGAGCTTTGTCGCTCATCGTTGGCAGACAATGGTTTTGTGTCATCAGATTTCTTACAAATGTCGTTTCCAGTCACGTTCATAAGACCACCTGAATCTCCTAGGAGTAACATGGTGCGTAGAATCCTCAGTAGTCATGCAGAATGTAAGCAGTTGATTCTTCTTGTCAAGAGCACTGAAACGTGGTGTCTTCCATCGAGATTTTTCACTCTCTGGTCCCTTAATTTGTTCTGTGACTGTTTCTTACTTGCTTTCTGTGCCATTTTGACCTCTGGGTCTAAACCGTTGCATCCATACTAATATCGCGTCCTCCGCTGGTGCAGTGGAAAGTCTACGGATTTACAACGCTAAACTCTTGAGTTCGATTCCCCTCGGTGGACTCAGCAGATAGCTCGACGTGGCTTTGCTATTAGAAAACCACACACCCACGATTATTTTCTTATTCATGCTTCCTATATCATTCGTAATATATTTTCCTTAAAAAAAATCCAAAACAATTGTAGTATAAGACATATTTTTTAGATCTAGTAGCACAGTGGTTTGTCTGCGGATTTAGAACGCTAGAAACCTGGTTTCAATATGCATGGTGGGCAGAGCACAGATAGCCCATTATATAGCTTTGTGTTTAATTCAAACTAACAACAACAGTTTTACAATTAACTTCATAATTCTCAAGGCTACTGTTATCTTTTGTGGTTTATCTTAACAAAAGTGTATTATAGTCTTATTCAAGCTCACTTTACCATTACTTTTAATTCTAAGAAAAAGAAACAATACGGCAAAAAGCGTTAATCTACATCTGAACCATGCAAAGCTACAGTGCTTAAACATGCTCATGCAATTTTGGTTTTGATTTCTATCTGCTTTAAAGCACGTTTAACTGTAAACCTAACGCTTGATTCATAGACATTTTTAACCGTCCTCTTGGGATCGCGAGTTGATGTGTGAACGCCAGAACAACCATTCTTTTTCTTTAGGTTGATACGTGAAAGAAGTGAAACTCCTTTATTATAAATATTTGTCTGAAAGGACGTAGTTATTTCTAAAGGATAACGACTAATTTAAACTCTTGATTAAAATTTGCCGTTAAAGCTTTGAGTTATCAATTTTAAATCTTGCAATATCCATCATTTTAAATAGTACTAATAATAACGTACACACCATCTTTCCAGAAATGGACAGTCCCATGGCGAGGTATTTGTTAGACTCTCCCAAGGCACCAGTCATCACAAAATCAATAACTTGATTTCGTCGGACAAACGTTAACAGTATGTCACAATTCTTTTTCGCCACACAATCGTCAGGAATACCAAAACATCCTGTTACTTCACCACAGCCGTCATAAGTGTCCACGTATTGTCTAGTCTATACATATTCAAGAATGATAATGAATCATGGCATCGAATATTTAAATAAACATATCATTGCTTTAAACAAATAATTCACAGTAGCACGCACAATATCGTCATAAGAACTGATACAAACTATTAAATAAGTCTTCCATGCCATTTTAGACAATGCTGTTTGATAAAATCTGTTTTGCTTGATGTGGTATTTTGAAATAACAATGATCCCACAAAAAATGTCAAGGTAAAATTTTAAAATTAAATATAGGTGGTTAAATAACAACTAAAGTAATAAATATATTATTAAAAACAATAGTTACTACTTATTTATTATTGTGATGACAAGCTGAAATTTGTTTTAGCAGTCTATTGTCTCTAGTGTTCCCTATTGGTACAGCGGTAAGTCTACGGACTCACATCGTTAAAATCAGAGGTTCGATTCCCCTCCGTGTACTCGGCAGATAGCCCGATGTGGCTTTGCTATAATAAAACACACGCAAGAAAAACACAGCGGTAAATCTACTGATTTACAACTCTACAATCAGGGGTTTAATTCCTTTCGGAGGACTTAGCAGATAGCCAAATGTGGCTTTGCTATAAGAAAAACACGCACAAACTTGACTCCAGCTTTCATCACTCGCTAATTAAGAATTATAGAAGTTTAAATCGTGACATTGGGTTATTTTTTAAAAACAATATGCACGAAGTTATGAATAAAAAAAATTAATTTGTCATTCTTTCGTATGAGCTTTATCTTTTAGGTTTAGAACTATATAGAGAATTATGATTTGCTTGAGTATTTTTTGATTGATCGATTCTAATAAGGCTAAAAGAAAGAAGCAAACAAACGTGTTTTACATAAACAGATATAGATCTCAAGTAAAATTTATGAGTACCTTTTTAGTGTAAGATGCTTCAACGGCGACACTTTGGTAACATCGAGGAAACAACATCCACATTACTGCTACAAGTGTGTAATAACGAATAGCATCGTGCATAATCATCTAATGATAAAATGAAAGCACAAACGTTGTTTATTAATAATAATAATAAAAGCTTGGCAAAATACGTGGCCCTCGGTAGCTTGTCGATCACTTCACTGTCTCCTTTCTCCGCTTGCCAATATTAATTTGAAGTAATTTTTGAATTATTTAAAATATATCAATATGTTTTCACAGTTACATTGGAGAAAAGTAATTGTATGCTGATAGTTTTAACCATGAAATTAAATTCTAGTATGAGGATAAAATATTATTATCGTCATAGGCAATCATTTTGAGTTTTTACGTTAGGCCTTCAGTTTTGTTATTGCTCATTGTCTCTGTTGGCCAGGCCTGGCATGACCGAGCGCGTAAGGCGTGCGACTCGTAATCCGAGGGTCGTGGGTTCGCGCCCGCGTCGCGCTAAACATGCTCGCCCTCCCAGCCGTGGGGGTGTATAATGTGACGGTCAATCCCACTATTCGTTGGTAAAAGAGTGCCTTCCCTCTAGTCTTACACTGCTAAATTAGGGGCGGCTAGTACAGATAGCCCTCGAGTAGCTTTGTGCGAAATTCCAAAACAAACAAACAAACTCTGTTGGCCAAATTTATCACGAGTACTGACACGTTAATATTCTACACTACTCGTTACAACTGTGAATATACAAACAGAGCCGTATATAATAATACGAAAAGTGCATATAGCTTACCGCCATCTTATGTTTTACGCCTTCCTTAGTTTGAAGTTTTATTTTCACGAGGCTTTATTACCAACGTTTATCACACGATAAGATACTCTAAACCTACAGCACGTGAAAAACTCATGATTAACTTAATCGTATGTTTCGACTAATTTCTAGCAGTCTTAAGGTTATCAGAGAAAAAGTATTTCATGTAACGCTAAACATTTCTCAGAACAATAGCAATGATAACATGTCTTAAAGCCTATTGGCCCACAATATAAAACCAGCAAGTTGTTACTGTTTGTGAAATGTTCCACGTGAAAACAGCTTTAAATAAATTTGCTTTTCCCCTGAGTTTGGTTTGGAATGTATCCTGAGTTTATTTTGAACTGCAATGTGTAATTATGCCCCTACTATTTTGTTTAACAAAGTAGAACTATTGGTTCGTCCCTGAGTCTGTTCGTCCCAATCTTGTGGTCAGAATATCTTAATATTTGGCAGAGGGATTTTGACCAAACGTATATAACATATACTATATACAAATTTGTAGTTCTGATTAACCTTTGAGTGTGATTGGTTAAAGGTCAAGGTCGTTCGTCCACTGACACTCAGAAAATGTTTCGTAACATTGAGGACGTTATTGCATATTAATACGGTTATACATGGTGAATAATATTAGTCAAATTTATGAACGGGTACTACGTGCAAAGTTCTAAAACATATTAACTTTTGCGAATCGTAAATCCAAGGTCAAAATCAATCAAATTGGAGTCTTAAACTTGCAGTGTAACTAGGAGTTATGGTTTTCGGATTTTACTTGATTCAATCCAATTTTCTTCTGAAAACTCCCCGAAGAAGCATAATATTGTATATTAATAAACACATACACATTTGTTTGTGATCCAAACCAGCAGTGTACAGTTGAAATCGACGAAAATAAATTTAGTTACCTGTTTGAAAAGTGTGGGTTCTTGTTTCGATTTTCCAATTATTAGAGCAGTATATAAATTTACATTTTTTGTTTGCAATATAGATGCTACGGTCAATCTTTTCTTTTGATAAAACGGCATGGAGTGAAAATGATAAGTTTTAGTTTTCATTATTTTACGTTATACACAAATTACAAACAAACAAATCTTCAATAAAGGGTAGAAAACACAAATTAACTGTTGTATGCTAAAAGAACATTCTGATATAAATAATGCAAATATTAGATGCAAATATGCCTAAAAATGATAAGTTTTAGTTTTCATTATTTTACGTTATACACAAATTACAAACAAACAAATCTTCACTAAAGGGTAGAAAACACAAATTACCTGTTGTATGCTAAAAGAACATTCCGATATAAAGGTTTTTTTGTTGAGACTGTGGCACTGGGCCTAAAGAAGCAGTTGTTGCATACAAATAGGTGCACTAAATATATCAATTAACAGACAGTATATATATAAGTATTATACAATTTGACATAGATAAATAAATACCTTCTTAGTGCATGTTATATTTCTCTAAAACAAAACGCTGAAAAAGTAAGACGTTCTACAATAATGCAGCTAGTTTTAATGCAAATGCAGGTACGGCAGATGGATAAAGAGGCAGAAGTTCAAAGTACAGTTTACTCATTTGTTGAAACAGTTTCCAAAGCCAGTTTGAATTTCAATGATGGACATTTAGGGAAATTTGTGAAAAATGTTGTCCAGAAACCGGAACAATGCTAAAGTATGCTGGTTTGCAAGAAAATTATTTACCTGAAATCTTTCAGAAACTTGAGACTGAAATCAGAGAGTAAATAAAAAGTTGAAAAGTATGTCTAATTTTGATAAGTCCTAAGATGTACTTGGGAAAACCACAGTTAATACACTAATGTTATATTACAACACTGTAAAAAGAGATCGTGAAACTGAATTAGTAGATATTTCTAATGTTGCTGTCTCAAACAGTGCCAGCTTTTGGTTTGGCACTTATAAAATTGCAGTAATACGAAAAAAGCCATCTGATGTTATTGCTATTGTGTTTGATTCTGCACAGTATTTACAAAATGTGGTTGGTGGTATACGTGTTGGTAAATGTGTCAGTAAATTCCTGCATGTTAAAATTATGACACATTTTATTCACGTTTCTGTTGGCGCTGCGATATCTAAATATACCTAAAAGGTATGACAACTTAACAACGAAGAATGTGGAAACTTGGAAATGAAATGTAATGAAACCCTCAATTGTTGCTCCTACTAGATGATTCAGTTTCTTTGAGAGCCTGTATATTGTTATGTGCATTTAGGGTGACCTGACGGCTTTTCTGAAGAGGCAGGATGTCTTAAACAAACAAAATTAAATAAATCACTATTATCAATCAATTTACCGTTGAAGAAGAAAGGTCCACCTTTTGAAAGTGCTTGGGTTATAGGTTTTTATTCATTTCTATCGAGACTTCTTGAACCTGGTTTTAATTATACAGAAAAAACTGGAGAGGAATGGTACTATGCAACATATGATACACTATATTGTTGAGGTCAAGCTCTTGATTTGCTTGGAACAGAGCAAAGAAGTTCTACCAACAGAAAAGTGCAGTATAATTTCAGGAATACTGTCACTTGAAGAATCTCCTTATGTAAAGTAATCCATTAGCGAATCCTATGCAGTCCTGAGTGAAAAATGGAAAGAACATCTGAAAGAAGTTACGGATGCAAGTAAGAGTCGGAATTTGAAAACAATAAAAAGATGTAGCAATTGAAGTTCTGCACTCAGAATACAGTCAATGCATAGCAGAACCCACTCCAGACAATTCAATATTCGTAGAAATGAGAATATAGAAGCATGCAGTAGTTAGATACCAAACTCTATAAAAAGCAAGATTAATTCTAGTTTGCTTTCGGCTGGAAGTGGAGCAGTAGAGTGTTGTTTCAGTAAATTGTGCTGTATCCAAACACCAGACTGCATTACAGTGATGGAAAATACAATTTGACAACAAATGGTGATATACGTAATGAACATCTGTAACTTCTTGTTTTATTAATGGACCAAAAGACCGCAAAAACTGGTAGCAAAATTAGAATTTTTTCGTTGAAAGCTTTTAATTAGCTGCACTTAACTTTTTTTTTCTTTTCAAACTGAGGTAGTGCCTTTTAGAAGATACTTGGTCGTTGTTTAAGAATGACTTTTTTTAATGACAAAGCAATGTGTTAGCAAAAAAGACAAATATATTTTTTGTGATTTAAATGCAATTTTCTGAGATTGAGAAAATAGTCATCTAAAATAGTTTGTGCTTAAAAGTTTTTTTAATTAAATACATTACAAACTGTTGACAAAACCAAACTAGTAATTTTTCCCTAACTTTTTCAGACTAAATGAGTAATCAGTTTCACTGTGTTCATATTTAACTTTTTGATTTTCTTTCTGAATAAAACTGGATTTCAAACTAAATATCTATTTCTTTCTTTATTATACGAGGTTTGTTCAAAAAATACGCGGACTGTTTGAATTGCGCGGATCCAGTTGGTTCCAGGGGAATCCGCTTGGTGTCGCTAGGTTCGCAAGATCAGCTGATTACGACGCCATTTCCCGATTGCAGATATCTTCATTTGTGTATTAGCTACGCGGTTTTAAATGAAGTGCGATGTTTTCGTTTGGCGGATTTCAGAATGAATGACCTGAAGGAGCAACGACTTGCTGTGAAATTTTGTGTTAAACTTGGAAAATCTGCGACTGAAACTTTTGCTATGTTTAACACGGTTTACGGTGATGTTGCTATGAAGCGTACGGCATGTTTCAAGTGGCATGAACGTTTTAAGGATGGTCGACAGTCCATTGCAGATGGACGTCCTTCCACGTCAACTGACGACCCACACGTCGACAAAATCAACACCCTGGTGCGGGCAAATCGACGTCTGACTGTCAAGAAGCTTGCTGAAGAGTGTGGGATATCAGTTGGATCTGGTTACGAGATTTTGACCGAAAAATTGAAGATGCACCGCGCTGCTGCGAAATTTGTGCCTCAGAACTCGTGAGTTTTTGGCCAAACTCTCGATCACTGTTCTTCCCCACCCCCCCTACTCACCTGACCTTGCTCCTTGCGATATTTTCTTGTTCCCCAAATTCAGAAGACCCTTGAAAGGAAGAAGATTTGAGACGATTCCCGAGATTAAGACAAATGCGACGAAGGAGCTGGAGGACATTACAAAGAAGCGTACCAGGACTGTTTCAACAAGTGGAAACACCGTTTGGATAAGTGTGTGCGTTGGGGAGGAGAGTACTTTGAAGGGGTCCCAGACCTGTAACTTCTAAATAAAGTACATTTTGTTTTATGACGTCTCTCCGCGTATTTTTTGAACAGCCCTCGTACATAAAATTATTTCGGATTTTTAAAAATTACTGACCTGAATTTAGAAAAACATTACTCCTGGGTGTAGCTGTTTTATAAACACAGCTTGTATTTGTTATTGTTTATTTTGTATCATGTTTAGGTTTTGTATAGTTTCCTGCGGTTTTATTTTATTGTATTTGTGATTGTTCTAAATTTATCACAAGTCGTCGTTTGTTTAGATTTCTCAGTTCTGTATTTTGTTTAGGTTTGTTGGGCTGATGACGTCTGTTTTTTTTTTAATAAAGTCTTTCTCCTTGTTTTTTTTTACATATTAAAGCATTATAGCATTTTGTGTTCTTGGAGATGATTGTGAAAATCAAGACTACATCAAACAACATTTACATTTGTCTTTTAAAGTTAATTTATAACAGTTGTCGTTATGTAGACAAGGAAGATAGTTGACTAATGCCACGTTTTACCTTTCTACAACTTAGAAATTAAATACATTGTTGTATCATCGTTTTTTCATTGGTATTTTTTTAATTATCTGATGAAAATAAGTGGAGTTCAAGACCATTCAAATTTTAATAAATTAAATTTTTCTCAGCTTATCTTAACGTCATGGTTAAATTCTACAGCTTCCTCAAGCTTAAAGCAATTACGACCTTAAAAATCAAGTATTCATAGTGTGTGTGTGTTTTTTTTTCACTTTTAGTGTAGATATACTGCATTTATTTATTTTTTCCGTAAACAGGGTATTGTTAGTCACAAACTTCATTTGTTTAATGAAGTGCACTTATCACCATTCTATTGACTTTATTCTTGAGCTAGTCGTAATGTTTCTGAAGATTTCCTTTAAGTTTGCACATTAATGGGTTTTATTGGCCACATCAGACACCTGAAGAAATCACTTTTTTTTTTCTCTGAATAGGAATAACCACACTACAATGGTGACAAGTGCATCTAGGATCATTGGCTCTGTTCAGTAAAGCATGTTAGTCTAGTTCACATTTTGTAAACAGCCCTAAGACCTTTTTAAATATAGATGAGAATGTGCAACCTTCTTTTGTTTCGTGCGAAGCACCTACTTATCAATGTTTTGTTTTCATATCTTGTTATCTAAATATTAGTTTCTTTTTATAGTCACATTTTTTGTCAAGCCTCTTTTCTTGGTTCAGCTTCTTGTTCTTATCTGTGAATACCACAATATCAGATTGCTTTGTATTTGACTTCTTTTGCCCTTCGGTGGTTCAGTGTTAAGCCTTATAATGCTTATAATGCTAAATATTAGGTCTTGATATACGTAGTAAGCAACACAAATAACCGGTTATGTAATTTTATGCTTGGTAATAAATTAATGAAACTTTTATTTTGAAATAACTCCTCAAGGTTGTTGAGTAAACTATGTTTCTCATGATCACTACATTATAAGTTGATTATATCGCTTGTAACAATTGAATTGATAAAAAAAGCCAACTCATTCTACAATGGCTTTAACACCAGGGTAGAATTAAGTCATTGAGTGTTGAATATTACATTGTAGAATACATATAGAAATATTTTTATTTACGACTTTGAATAATAATTTTTAGATGTTTCTAAATACTTGAAAAATTTCTTTACAAATATATGCAGCTAGTCATCATCATCCATCACCAACTCTTGTACTAACGAATAGTGGGATTGATTGTGATTCCCAGCAACCAATTAGCAACCCTCATAGAATTCACCACGATAAAAACAAACTTCATGTTTATCAACCACAACTATATACAAATAAATGGCCTAAGCATGGGCAACCCAGTATCACCAGTTCTAGCCAATATTTTTATAACACAAGTTGAAACACAAGCAATTAACACAGCATTACATCCACCACTAAACTGATACAGATATGTAGATGACACAATTGCAGGATTCATATCTAGAGAACACACACTTAATTTTTTCAATCACATTAACTCTATACATCCCAACATTAACTTCACATGTGAACAGGAAGAAAGCAATCAAATATCTTTTCTTAACCTCAAAATTACAAGAACCGACACACAATTCAAAACAGAAATCCACCGAAAAATCACCCATACTCGACTGTACATTCCTTAGGACTCAGCACATGAAACAAAACAAAAACTCAACATACTAAGAAACCAAATAAACACAGCCATAAAACTATGCTCACCAGATAAAATTAACGATGAATTAGACAAAATAAAACAATACTTCATCAACATCAATAAGTTTCCTCCACAAACCGTAGAAAACATTATACGCACACATCTAGACAGAAAGCAAAATCAACCAACAAAAGTAAATATATCTCATGAATCAAAAAATCACGAAACCATATACTGCTGCATACCATATATTCCCGACATCAGCAGAAAAATACCCAACATTTGGCAAAAACTAGTAACAAAATATGACATTCCAGTTAATACCAAATTTATTCAAAAACCAGGCACAAAACTGAGGTCTATACTATGTAAAAACTACACTGACAAACACCACACCAACATTATTTATAAAATACAATGTGATAACTGCCACGACTTCTATATTGGAGAAACAAGTGGAAAAATGGAAACCAGATTCAAAGAACATAAAAAGTCACCTTCACACGTTTTCGAACACTGCAAGTCAAATAAACACAACATAACCATAGAAAATACTCAAATACTAAATAAAGAAACAAACATAAACAAACGCAAAATTAAAGAAGCCTTACTTATACAACAACTTAAACCCAAAATAAACCAATATAAAGGAACGCCTTTATACCTATATTAATATAATAAAATAAATAAAATTATATATTCAAACATCTAACACCGCCCTCTACATTCCGACACTCAGTTACACAACCCCTTCCAAACATGTGGTCAGTTACTTCTTTCTTTGTGAACCTGACGATGACCGAAGAAGGTCGAAACGTTGTTCGCTCTTCTATGTAAAATATTTTCTCAACCCAAACGAGCCGTTTTTGCATATATATTTCTGTTTTTATTGTTTTTTATAGGTATTTTATGGGTAAAAAACTTAATACTAATAATTAAAAAGGCCATTGTTGTTGAAACTGTATGAACCGTTTAAAATACAATTTTTCCAACCTATCGTTCAATAGAAACTCTGTGGAGGTTACAAACAGGGTTGCCAAGTCCTTTTTTTTATTCAATAGCTTTAATATTACTTGAGAAGTTGCGGATTATAGTTTTTGAGCTTATTTTAAAGGGAAAATACTTGATTTGGTGTTAAAGGTGTGTATCATTAATAAACATCTACACGTATTTACTCTTTTTTTTTTTTTTTTATAAATAACGTTTCTTTAAATCTCCCTCATCAAACTGTATAAGGTAGAGTTCGGCCTGGTTTTTTTGTTTTTTTCAAGCACGCCTGAATATAAATAATCAGTATGTAGTGTATGCGCATTAATTAGAGTAATGAATTCGCTTGTCTCACTCTTAGCACTTGATGGCTGGTGCACAACATTAGTTCAGTTGAAAAGAGCGAGGGCCTGGCATAGGGGTTAGAGCACTCAAATCGCAAGCTGAGGATCGCGGGTTAAAATCTCACCCCCATAAATGTTCACTCTTTCACCCGCAAGGGCATCATAACGTTACAGTCAATCCCACTATTCGTTGGTAGAGAGTAGCTTAAGAGTTTGAGGGATTGATTAGGTACCTTTCTTCTAGCCTATTGCTTCAAATTTATGAACAGCTAATGCCAATTGCCCTCGAATAGTTTTGCGCAAAATTTAAACAAACAAAGCAAACAGCGAGCGAATAAAGTTTACACTGTTGTAATATTATTATTTCGTGGGATGAATATTTTAAATCATCTGAAGGAACTAACCTAACCTCCAGTCCACAAAACAATTGCAAATTAGTTATATTTCTTCCCGAACGTTCACATAAACTGCCTTCACTGCATACAGTTTGTGCATATTTACAAATGAAGCTAACTGCAACATACGTAAAAATTAACTTGTATCAAAGTAACTCTACGCACGATAGCTAACACAGATTCATAAATCACACTGACTGATCCGTTATACTAGTCAGAAAACAGTTTTCTTTTTTATGCTTCACTGTAAAATTACTTAGCTTGTTTGTTGGCTTATCCATATTTATATCTAAACCTTGTTCTAGATATTTTGCAAAGCCTCTTGGTTTTAGTGACTTCAATTTAAATTTTTTTTTTTTTTATTTCGCGCAAAACTTCTCCGTGGCTATCTGCACTAGTAGTCCCTATTTCAGCAGTGATGGACTAGAACGAATTCAGCTATTCAATACCTACAACCATCAACTCTTTTACCAATAAATTGTGGGACTGACATCTACTTTATAATGCCTTCACGGCTGAAAGGACGGGCATGTTCGGTGACAGGAGTTCGAACCCAAGACTTTCAGATAATGAGTCGAACGCCCTAACCACTAGCCCCATTAGTCTAGAATATTCCAGACCTGTTCTTACAAACTTGCGTGACCTTAACGTTATCCGGCCTGAAGCTAATATCTAAATTTGAACACACAAACGTTTACAACAGTAATTTGTAGTGTTCCGACACCGTCATCTATAAAGAAATCAGAAGCACCTACCAAGGCTTGTTTTTGTTGTTTTTTTCATTCTGAAAAATAACATCTAAACCTACCTCTGTAACGTGTTATATTGTTTTATCGGTAAATTATTTATTTTGTGTTATTATAGCTCAACATTATTTTACGTTAGTTGGTCAGTGAGTGGCTTGTTTTCAGAGCCTCGACATCGATTATTTAAGTAGTCGAGCTTACATTTACAAAGCTTATTACAAGTCAATTTATGAGTGTGAATATGGTACGTTTAGGACATTATTTTTTGAATGTATATTTTGAGCAGTTAGAAACAAATTTCAAGTACGTGTTCGTTTATTGTTAATCACAAAGGTATACTAAAAGATATTTGTGTTGTTCCCACCACAGGTATCGGAACTCGGTTTTAAGCATTAGAAATATAACTTTATAAGCCTTCAGACTAACTACTGTGCCATCAGAGTAAGGGGATGCTTTATAACTCGAATGCTATTTCCAAGTATTTGTGCATTTTATTACCGGAAATAGATATGTTTGAATAAGTTATTACTGTAACAAATACTGATCAATAATCAAGTGTGTAATACTAGAAACTAAACGAATTAGGGTAATATGTATTACATTTTTTAACTCAGTAATTTATACTACAAATATTAGTTTAGAACTGTAAGTGTTTATAACCTGTTATAAACCATATTCTATAAGTTATAATTTATGCGTTTGCTTGAGGACACTCAAAAAGAAATTATGTAATAATATAGAAATTTGGTGGGATTTGGAAAAACGAAAATACGTTTAAAATGTCGGTAATCAGTATTTGAAGTATTCATTGAAATATTTAGTGAATGATTCAGCAAGGTTTATTTATAGATTCTGTTGATTAATTAGCAAGGAAATTCTGTTTAAACGTTTATGAACTTAGGCCTAGAGCCTTTAGCAAATGTTATAAAGGAAATAAATTATTACTTTTACAGAATACTCCGCTAAGCTCATTTACCTATAGGTTACGTTACAACAATATTAATTTTGTTTTGTAATATGTCGCAAACAAAATGTTATTTATACAACTTACTGTTATAATGATAGGTGTGTGAATAGTGATTGATATGGCTTCACAACAAAAACATTTCTCCATCTGTTATTTTTATTACAAAATGTAACACAGAAAACATGGAACTATCATGGTAACATTTATTATATTTGTTGAAACTATCAATGTTGCCATCTTCCAGCACCAAAGAAGCAACAGAAGGGGGTAGGTGGGTGTTTGAGAGCTGATATGGTTGTAAAACTCGTAAAAAAAAAAAGTTATATTGAGGATTTCGGAATCCCCTCAGGACATATGCAGAGGTCCTGAAGTTGGAAATGTTTTGTCAAAGATAAACTGAAAGACGTACAGATGTAAATTGCTTTATAAGATTGGTACCAAATGACAGTTCCTTCTTATAAATATGTAAGTTAATACAAAGTGTTTTAAATATCACATCCATTAACCATAGTTTAGAAAATAAACTTGTGTGTGAGAAATTTTTATTAGACATCACTTCAAGTAACTTGGATAAATGAAGCACTGAAAGTACAATCTCGAGCTTAGAATGCAAGATGTTAATGGGAATGTTAATACTTTAATACATAAATGCACTATTTCAAATAATTTATTTATTGATCCTTATAAGTCGATATTATTATTCTATTTTGTGATTATTTAACTTAAAATATTTTGTTGGCATTTATCTTCAACAATGACATATTCAAAAATGAACTATAAAAGCCTTTAAGTTTTAAAACTTTGAATATGTAACCTTCATCATTTAACTTTCTATGTTTAAACTGTATAGAAAAAAATTAATAAATTTTTACATATCTTAAGGATAAATTATTGTTGTAAAATTGTATTTAAATTGAATCACTGAAAATTCTTCACAACTCATTCAAATGAGTTCCTTTTAAAGTTTTTGTTCTCATATATTTCCAACAAATTAAAATTTTCATAAATAATATATTTTGAATGATATGTAGAAGAATTCAAAGGAAATGTTGAGGGCATAAAATACTATTTCATAATTACAACCTGATTCAGTTTCAAAGCAGGTGAGAAAAAAAATTAAGCAAATCACAAATCATCCAATTGTTGCTACAAGTATTTAATCTTCTTGCAACCCTTTGAGTCTTAAGTAAGTTGTTCACTATTAACAGAATGATTTAACTCACCCAAGTGTAACTATAGTAGCAAAAAGTAAACAAATCCAAACTCAGCTTTCCACAATCATTAACATACTTATTGCATTTTACTGGCTGAGTTGTCTTAAGTAAAATATTAAAGATTATGGTGAGTTACAAATACATCAGTTATTCTAAGTTTTTAATCATGAAGTACTATCTTTACTATACTTCAATCACAATAGTTGCTATATTTGTACAATAGTGACCAATGTGATCCCTTTCAAATTTAAGAGTTACAGATAATATTGCAGTAATTAATTGATTACATTATGGAAATTCACCCTTCTTTACAAGCAGAGTGTACATGTTAAACAATGTGACCAGATAAATACTTGTGTGCCTTCACAACCAAATGAGCAACACCAAGGCTGTCACCAGTCCAGCTACAATGACAATGTAGATCCCTAGCATGAAACGACGGAAGTTGCTCCCCTATAGAAATAAATAAGCAGTAATTGTGGTTGTGTAATTTATAAAAATAGTTTGGAAATATTAATTAATATTCAAAGTGAAATTCTGCTGTGTTTATATTTTACAAAATATTTCTTGCAAAATTTATAATATCAAAAAACATCCATAAAAGGTTTATGAAATTACTTGTAGCCATCAGTACATACTTGGTTTTATAAATAAAGATTTAGTTGCAGTTGTAGGTTAACTATATACACTATAAAATAATTTTGATTAAAAAGGGAAAACCCTAATTTTTTCTTCACATATTTAAGTACAGATTCTGTAAAATATTATAGTTTTCTTCCAGAAATATCAATTAATTTATTAGCCTGTACATGTACCTACAGCTATAATAAATGGAAAATAGTGTAATGATATTTGGTTTGATATGATTCAATAAAGTTCTATATATAACATATTTATAATTTCCTCATTACCATTATCCTTGTACTTCACTCCTGCTTCCTCATATTGAATAATTACATTAACTCTTTGTTACAATTTTCTTTGTATTTTTAATATCTGAGAGCTATTTCAGAAACTTTTGTAATAATTCTTACTTTCTTGAATAAATTGTAACCCTACTTTTAATTATATATTATAAAGTTATAAACTTATCTAAAGTTTGTTAGTATTTTGTGACAAGTACAACATTTTACAGTTACTTTATTCATTATTTCTCCCAATACCTCTTGCAACAAATGTACTATTTTGAGATGACGCATTTTAATATGAAAACGTTTAGTGTGATATATTGAATTCATAGAACAAGATGACAGTATTCCAAACTTACTGGAGCATCTTTAGGGCTGTCTCTCTCCTCTCCATTTAATTCTTGCATACCAATCTCTGTTCCTTCTGAAGATCAGTATAAGTAAACCACATGTATAGATTAATGAATTTTTTACTTCAATATCCACATAAAGAGTAAATTATACAATAATTGCACAAGGTACATGTAGCACAGTTTTCCTACATATCCACTAAGAGTTCCAATTGGCAAATCATGTATAATATCTAAATTAAACTATTATAAATAGCTATCATAAGTCACTGAGAAAACACACATTATTTCATACAGAAATAAAACCTTACTTTTTCTATCCATGATGCAAGCATGAAGTTGCATGATTAGATGGAACAGGAAGTAAAAGGCAACATAGCCCACTAGGATCCAGTAGTAAGCGTAAGGAAGATTAGCTGCTTGGAGTGACACCGCAAAGAATATTGTCAAAACTGTATCAAGAATAAAGAAAGAATTAAAATTCAGTTTAATTATTTTAAGATTATGCTTTCAAGGTATTTTTCCTGATCTACAAATACAGAGTTAATAATATCAACATTTTAAACATTTGGGTAACAAGCTTTATTCAATGAGTGAATTTAGCTATTCTTTTTACCATTTCATTTATTAAATAGTAAATTTTTTTATTTCAATATATAATGGTTTTACTTAACCTGCTACAATTTTTGCAGCATTTCCAACAAACCAGTGAAGCCAATTGAAGATGGGCCTTTTTCTAGCATCAGGTTTTGGACGCAACATAGCCATGATTGGCTGAAAGAAAATGAAAATTGGTGAACTTCAATTTTTTTATGTGTATTCATATGACTTACAATACATTACTGAATATGGAGAATGTGAATGTTACAGAATTCACTGATAATATTTAATTATTTCACTTTTAGTAAATAACATGAAAATGCAGTGTTTTTTCTCATTAGATAAAACCTAATGCATTCACTTTTGATCAAAATAAGATAATGAAATTAATGTCTTTAATTAGTCTTAAATTGATACCTCATAATCAAGGATACGTAAAACTAGCCATGAAAGGGAAAGGTTAAGCAACATATGAATTTATTCTTACTATATTCTATTTGTAGCCAAATCTAAACCTGAGTTAGTCAGTTGGACAGAGTTTTTATGGCCCTTTATGAATGAGAACAGTAAAAAAGAAAAAAAATCTAAAATAAATGCAAACAAAAAACAATAATTAAAGAAAGTAAAATTATTCTCTCCAAGACACCTACCTGAAGTAGTGCCAGTCCTGTGGCCACACAACCTAGTATAGGATGGGGGTTAGGTGCAACCTGGAAATTAAAATTCTTACAATAATCATCTGATAGTTTGTATATCTTACAGTGATATCTGTAAAAGTAATTTTCTTTACTTATGTTAAACAATTCGTTATCTTAAACATAGCAAGAAGGCAGAATAGGTCGATTTGTGCTATCATGATGTTTGTTCCAGAATGTTTTCAAGTTGGTTCAGTATTAGTTGAAATAACTGCTCTACTGATCATTTTTATTTTTACTACACAAAATATACATTCAATGTTAGTTTGTTTTAAGGCAAAGCCACATTGGACTACATGCTGTGTTCACCAAAGGGGATATTATCCTATATTTTAGTGTTACAAATCTGTAAATTTACCTCTATCCACTGGGGGACAAACTAAATATCAGGTATTTTAAATCATCAATTTACAGTTAGTTAAATCAAATAACATTGGAGTCCAATTTAAAGAATATATTTAATTACAGCCCCCAGTCATAACAGAAATCTGATTTGGTATGGTAACCTCTTATTTAATGTGTGTGAATTTGAGGTGAAAAGTAAATAACCCAAAACACTAAGTGATACCCAGTATTATGTTCTGATGAATACATTACAGTTCAAAATTTTTGGTAATTTTGTGTAAAATTAAATATTGGCATAAATGTTATCAAACTAATAGAGAAAGAATAGAATTTTGCCACTTGCAGTAATAATATATATGTGTGTATTTTATGACAAGTTTTTACATCTACTAACTTACTTGAAGAGATTTACTACTCTGTGTTAAATTCTTTTAGGTAAAACATTAGTATCAAGTCTTTAAGGATGTTACAGAAAGTTTTAAAATCTTTATCAGTGGGAGTAAACAGTTATTCAAGTTATATCACTGATACTTATGAGAAGTCAACATTGAAGATTCTCTAATAAACATTAGTTATTTGAATAAAATACTGAAAATGTGACAGAGATAACCAAAATGATTCAGTATTATTACTTGTGCTTTATTGTAAAGGTTAGCATGATAACTTACCTTGTCCACAAAGACTTTTTTTTTCAAGATTAAGGGGGAATTAATTGAAGATGAGATTTTTTTATATATTTATGAGAAGTGTTTTTGGTGATTGTTTAAAAATATAAAACTCACATTTTAAAATTGTTAAATAAAACTTACACTCATATTGTAAGGATTAAGTCTCGAGCCAATGAATTGAGCTCACAGTTAAAAACTATTCAGATTCTTAAGAGAACACAGTATCAGATGATTGACACGCTACCAAATCCTAGGTTATGACCTTCAAAATCATGGAAACAGATAAATTGCAATTTTATTAGATCATTTATGCAGATGATTTTGTAGAGGTGGATAATTATTCCAGATGGCTTTAATTAGTAAAAAATATGGCTCAGTAACATTAGAAACACACTTTTTATGTTAAGATAGTTGTTTTATAGGTACAGACTGCTAGAAGAACTGGTAAGCAATAACAGCAAATGATGTAAATTTTGCTAAATTAGTGATGTTCATAAATGAATACAGTATCAGTTATATTTTTCATCTTCTGATCTTGTAAGTTGTAATGAGGAGACAGAAAGAACTGTCTGAATCTTTATATAATTTTGAAATTTTTTAAAAAGCTAGAAGGTTTTTAAGCTAAGAAATTTATTTGTATGCAGTTATCCATTTCATTGTACCACACCATATACAACAGGTAGGTCTTTTTGATAACATAATTACCAACACACCTAACATTAATAAAAATGAAATCAGAAGGTAAAGATACTAAAACACCTACACATTGTTAATGATAGACTAAGATTTTAGAGGGTGCTGACCCATGGATTTGAGGCATAATTCTCGACCAGCTTTGACCATTTACCTGTAGAGTTCAGGCATGAGAAATGTTTTAGAAGAGACTTGTCAACCAACCACATGATTCTATGGCTCTTAAACATATGCAACTTGGGTTAAGATTGGGAAATTTGACTTAAATATTAAAGATAAATAATGAGATTGGTGAATTGGGTTTGAATAACCAGGAGGATGTGTAAAAGGTTTGCAGAGGCTGTTGTTAAAGAAACTACAAAGACTGTGCTTGAAAGATGATAATTTGTAAGAATAAAAGATGAAAGGCTTACTGAGTAAAGTTTGTGAAGTTGTGTTTCTGTATAGTAGTTTAGCAATCAAGTAGCAATGAAAAGACTAAGTTTTTAAGTAATAAAGCAACAAAAATTACTTTATAGGTGTATTGGTTCATTTAATTATGAGATTAATAGAAATGAAAGAAGCTGTCAATTGCCGTTTCCTATCATTATCCTTTAACCTACAATGGAAAATGTATGTGGGCATAGCACCCAAAGGCATTGTATCAAACATGATACAACTGCAAATCTCAAACTGTTTAATCATTATAAGAGTTGAGTGTTTTGGCACACAACATCTGATCTTCTATTGCCCATTTTTTCACTGTCTGCAGCTAATTGGAAGGCAGTCACCCCTAATATTTCAACATAAAATACAGGTGTTAAAAATTACCTTGTGTTAGAAATAAACCACTCCATGTTTGTACATTTGTATGATTCCCAACCTACACTTTTTAAAATTATTACAAAATGGTGGTAATTGGAACTGTAAACCTTTATCTTGATACTTGATAGTTCTGTAATAATTACATAACCAGCCTTCTTCTTAGGTGACAAAACTTGTTTAAGTATATTTCAAATAAGTTGAGATCAATTCAGCTATCTAAATTATGTCTTTTCACCCCAATACACTGAACAAGTCAGAAGTTAAAGCTAGTTATTTATAGACTTTTAGTTGATGTTGATTAATTATTACCCTCTTTATAATCTTAAAAATTAATCTGTTAATTTACAAAATGTTTAATGTTTTGATGATTATTAAAAAGTAAAAAGTGGAAAGTTATTTTTTTAAAATTCCCAGCAACATGAGCTTTTGTTAATCCAAATAAAACATACACAGTTTTAGTGCTTTAGCATAATTAATTAAATAAATGAAAAGATAAGTACTGAATTGTTACAGGTACAATCTGTAATGACTAAATATTCTATAGATTTATTTCTAAAAAGGCAAAAAAACTGTTAATTGATCAACTCTACTACTGTACCTCTGTAAAGCAACTATTTATACATGACACATAAAATCTGACACTGACAAGACATTTATATTATGCATCAGTATGTCAGTACACTAGTAACATCACATTCATCATTGTTTGGTGATAAGGAAGAACTCTATAAAGAAGGTATACAAATCTCTTACCTGACTCCAACCTTGTACGTGAAGGAAAATAAGTACAAAACCAGCAATCATTAAAGACAAACTCAACAACATCAAAAATCGATGAATCTAAGAAAAATATAATTATATTAAACTGCTAGAAGTATTTGAAAATTTACACTGCAAGTCAATAAAACAGGTTTTACCGTACAATGATATAGTTTAATTTTTATAAATGAACTGTACAATTATATTGTTTGAATGAGTTCACTTATGACATTTATAACAAATTTTGATGACAAGTTTATCACTAATATTAGATAGAAAAATTCATTGTATGTGTGGACACAACTTAAATTTCAGAAAAGGACAACAAATTAAGATTTAAACAAATTTTGAGCATACATTACTTTTGTTTTTAAATTGGTTATTGAGGAGAAAAGTATAATAAGTTTTAAGTAAATTAGGAGCATGTTATCAAGTGTAAAGAGTCCCAGGTTCCAATACTATTCAAGGGAGTCAGAAAGAAACTGGATTATAACATTTTCAAACATTTTGACATAAAGTTAAAAAAGCTTTGAATTGTCAACTAATTTAAAAAAAAAGGACTGATAAGATAAGGCTCTGAAAGCCAATATTAGAGTTAGTGTTCATGTGAGGTATCTGTCTGTACAAACTTAGATAGAATCATCTTAATATGTTTCTAACTAACACTTTTCTAAGAGAAATTAGATTTTGTTTTAAATTGCCACTTTCATTTAAAACAATGTTAGGATAGTAGCAATTTTCAAACTAATATTATTATACAAGTTAACGGATCCATAGTCATTATGAGTTAGAATTCACTTGTCTTGAAATGTATCAATACTTACAGCAAACCAAATTTTCACAGTACATAGTGTATTTGCTTGCCACACTTGTTTATAATGCCTAGCCATGAGAATTGCAAGGCTTGCAAATCCAATCCAAGCTGCCACCATCAAGCTTCCTGAGTGAGGAGAAAAAAAGTAGGATTTATGTAATATAAAAATAAACTTTAAGTAACAAATTTGATCTAAAGCAATTAGTTAAGTATGATGTAATCTTCTGTTACCAAAATAAAGTAAAAGAAAATTAATGTCAAGGGAAAATATATGTAAATAATACACTTGTAAAAGAAATAAACCAAAATAAAGGTTCTGTTTTAGATCAGTGTGGCTAAAATATTTTTATTAGTCATGTTACTACTTACTAAAAGCCCACCTTTAAAGTATGTAAAGCTGCGTTCTTAAAATATGATAAAGGTAAACAAAACCTTATCCACTTCTTGTGGTAGTTTGAATTGTTAAAAAACATTATTATATGCAATTGTCAGCAGATGAACACTTTAGCTTAGTTAATGGAGCACTCTCCTTTAGTGCAAGCAGTCCTAAGTGCAAATCCTGCTAAAGGTCGTTAAAAAGAAACTAGATTACTACATTCTCAAGCACAGTGACATAAAATTCAAGAGTACTTTGAATCAACATGTAATTTAAAAAGCAAGAAGGACTAACTGGATCAGTAACTAAAATTCAGAATTAAAGTTAGTAATTCATTGAAATATATTGAAAAAAAATTATTTTTTGACACCAGTTTCATGTTAGTGGTTTGTTTGTTTTGAATTTTGCACAAAGCTACACGAGGGCTGTCTGTGCTCATGTTAGTGGAGCAAACAGAAAAAAAAATTGGGGTCATTTACATTTTATCCAGAAAATTAGTTGTTGCACACAAAAAAATAATTGCATGTGCAAATAATATTATAGAAAGTATTTTTAGAATGTCTGAATGCATAGATTTTCTTGTAAAATATGTTGATGTTTGAGTTTTGTTACCTTGTATAGTAGTATTTTTAACAGAAAATAATTTTTACAATACTTTATGACACATCAAAATATCATGTACACAGATAACGACAAACCTTCTACCACTTGGACACTGGCAGACTTCAAACAGTATCCTCAGATGAAATTAAATTCATTTCATAAACTATAAAATATGTAACAAGAATAAAAAACAGTAGTTAATACAAAATATTATGTTTTACCTCTCTATGCTCATATGGGTTTTTTGACCTTTGACCTCTGTGTTTCATTCCCACCTCAACATGAATTATTTGTATGTTTTGATATGTTATAAAGTACAGCATGAAGATGCATTTTTTAAAAAAAAATTCCTTGAACACTCAAATATATTGGTTTACCATTATGAGGAAACTTCTGCACTTTTTAAAAGTTTAAGTAGAAGATTCCTTTTATTTGTAAATGATACTGCAAAGAGTCATATTTTCAAATATAATAATAATCTGCATAATATTCTTTTATACATAATGTGTGAAAAACAAAATTGACATTGTTTCTTTAATGTGCAAGCATCTGTTAGTACAGTCATTACGTGACATCTATTATCACATTATTAAATACATGCTATATTACAGAGAGATAATTTATGACCTGGATGTTAATAATAACTCATCTGTATGCTAATACTTTATGCATTCATCTTTTCTGAAAGCTATGCTGTAACTCAAGAATCATATTACATTGAATGTATAAGGTGTTTGTTTAGTGCTGATTGTTTTGTTTTGTAAGGTTAAATAAAATATTGTAAAATGGTCACATCCATGAACTGCATTGTATAGATGCTTGATTACTGAGATAGTTAAAAGCTGTTTAGTAAAGTTTGTTTGATGGCTGTCTATTTATTGGTTATACTGAGTAGTCTACAGTCTATTGGTACCTGATGTTAAAGTCAAAATATGAATATAGTATAGTACACTAGCACTTTGTGAAGTAGTACCCATACTGTTTTTGCTGTTCAACATATTAAAGTCGCTTGCCCAGTTTAAGTGAATTGTCATTTGTGTCATGTTTTTAATTTTTCATCAATAAACAGTTACCAGGAGTTCAATATGAAATTCCTACAAATCAACTATTTTAAAATCATTTTATTTGTACAAAATAATATTTTCTGAACATAACCTGTCTGGATAAAATTTATATATTTGACATTTTCTTTCTATTGATCCCAATGGTCTGGAATTGTTGCCAAACATTCACTTTTTTTATGTATTTCAATGAGATACTAGCTGAATACTAATTCTGATAATGATATGTTTACTGATCTTAACTGTCCTCTTTTCTATTTGATTTTTTTTTGTAAAAAAATAAATCCGTTTCAGGTTTTATAATAAAAACTATACATACCATGCAGTTTGATGAAAAGTGGCACCTTGGCACCAGCCACCACTGAAACCAATGTCAGGTTTACTGGTTTATTTGAAACAGCTCTTTCACTGTGTTTCCTTTTAACTGTGGAGAAAAGAAGAAATAAAACAAGAAAATATACAATATTAAGTATTTGCACTTTCAAACAGTAGCAGTTGTTGTACATTATGTTTTCCAATGTTGTTTCTCAATATATTAAAAAATAAAACAGTATTGCTAAACAAATCTACACTAACTTCTTGAGTTCAAACTTGATACAGAGAGGGAATTTTAAAAATATATTTTAGTGTCACTAAGAGAATACACTAAAAACTGCTAATTAATATTTTAGTTCATACTTATAAGATTGTTAATTCCAAATGTTAACAAAAATAAGAATTATGTATAAAGCTAATAAGTATAATATACACATGTACAAAATATAATTTTGTGCTTGTATTAGTTATTACATCTATTTTATAAGGCATAATTCCAAACAGAAAGCAGAGATAAGGCAGATATGAAATTCGTGACAGCACAGCGATGCAAAGTCACAATTTTCATCCATGTTTGTTGTTGATATCTGAGGAAAGTTTATAATGCTTTCCTAGTTAAATATTATTATGTCTATTAATGCAAAATTTGTTTTGTAATAATAGCAAATTCCAAAATCTACCCACCACCATCAGAACTTGCAGGTCCTTTGGCTAGAAGAAGGTGGTAATTTTGGTTCACTATGTTGTGAATAGTGTTTTTCACAGTAGTAAGAGGTTTACTTTTCCAGCGGCAGGTCATCACACCATCCACATAATGTCCTGATTGATCATAAATCTCCATAGGTTCCTAGGGAGATTAATAACATTAGTATATGATTCAAATAAATATTTCAAAATACCTTCAAATACCAGATGTTATCTAATGAGCTTTATATACTAATTGGATACTATTTAGGCCTAATATCAGGTTGGACCATTATTTGCCAGAATAACATTCTAAATCCACTATGGCATAGATACAAAAACAGTATTTTGCTTGACTTCATCAATGAGTATGATTTGCAAGGGAATTAACTGAATTATTGTGAAAAATGTTATGTTCAAATTCATTACAAAGAGAATCAATAAAGCTGAGACCTAGTAACTATGTCAGCCAAGGAAGATAAGTGAAATCATTATTTTCTAAATGTTGTTGAATTATCTTGAAAGTTCTGTTGTACATCAAAATAAAAATACAGCATTGTGGGACAGATATGATCAGCAGTAATGATCATGCATGTTGAGCATTCTTCTCCTTTCTAAAGAAAATAAAAGATCTGATTCCTAAAACAACATTTCAACACCTCCAGTTCCTTTTATTGTTTAAGCAAGGTCAAATGTAGAGTCACCAGCTTTCCTACTTTTAGTGGGACAGTTCTACTTAAAGTATTTGTGTTTTATTAACAATTGCTGTAAAAGTATTAATTTATTTCAATTAGGAGACATCCATGTGATGAGCATGGAGTCAAAAAGTGGCCTAAATTGTGTAATGTCCTCTATGGAAGGTCCCTAACAAAAAAAGTCATACTTCAAGATTTTTAAGAGTTGGCAACCATACTCACGTGACTTATCTACTTTTTACAGACAGGTGAAATGCAACTTGTCAGATCATGTCACATTCTTATAGTCATTTAATGTCCATGGTATGCACTTCAGCTCTACTGAAGCTGTATATAAATGGCAGGTGATTGGTTGAAATTTGGTAATCAGCTGCTGCTTGATATTGTTAATAACTTCTTAGGCCCGGCATGGCCAAGCGTGTTAAGGTGTGTGACTCATAATCTGAGGGTCGCAGGTTCGCATCCCTGTCACGCCAAACATGCTCGCCCTCCCAGCTGTGGGGGCGTTATAATGTGACGGTCAATCTCACTATTCGTTGGTAAAAGAGTAGCCAAAGAGTTGGCGGTGGGTGGTGATGACTAGCTGCTTTCCCTCTAGTCTTACACTGCTAAAGTAGGGACGGCTAGCACAGATAGCCCTCAAGTAGCTTTGTGCGAAATTAAAAAAAACAAAAAAACAAAACAAATAATTTCTTTTGCACAGAATGCCTCGAGGTAGTCAAATCTTTACTTTTCTTAATAAACCAAATAAACTGTATCACATGATCTTTTAAAATTTGAGAGATCTGTGGTAAAAAAAATGGTTTGACCTCGGTTCTGTATTGAAATTGTTCTAGCCATCACTTGAAACATCAACTGATTAGACAGTCCTGTATAATATGTAAGTCGGTGGAGGAGTTCCGATACCTATAGATCATAATGCTATTAACAGTTTAAATATTCCTCTAATAATGTTTATTATATATTATTTTTCTACAACCAGTTTACTCAAAAAGTGATTCTTAAAAGTACAAGGATTATGTTAAACTGTAAGGCATTACAAAAATTTTAACCACGTTTTCTCATTCTGTACCTTCAACTAAGAATGAGAACAAAAACAATGGATATATTTAAAATTCAACAACAGCTTAAATGAATTTCACTAGAGTGAAAGTTGTCTTTTCTATTATTATTATTTCAATAAGTCTTTAAATTTTTAATTCTTTTTTACATTCTGATAGCTGATTGTAAAGTATATTTTGAATTCTTACCTTCAAAATTTCATTGTTGTAGGTTGAAGGGATGTTCCAACTCTGACGAACAATGACTTTCTCATTTAACAATACACATTCAGTTACACTATCATCACCCTGCATTTAAGAAGATTAGAAAAATAGGTAGGTCAAAAAATGTTGGATTTACTGCTAATATAATTGAGGTATTCAATTTGTTTAGCTTGCAGATTTTCAGGTTGGCTATTAATTTTTGTCAATACATAGTATATTAATATTGTGTCTTATTTTTACATAGGAATTAAATCTATTTTATTTTAAGAACTTTATTGAGAAGGTAAAGTTAAAAAAAATAAACCAAAAGTTTGAGTTATTTAGAAGTCAAAATACAATATCATTAATTAACAAAGCAAAGTAAGAAAGACTTGCATATAAAGCTGATAAGCATATTATAACATTTACATAAGATATTTCTGCACCTGTATTAGTTATTACATCTATTTTATAAAATACATTTCCAAGCATAAATCAGGGATAAGACAGATCTGAAATGCATAGTAGCACAGTAAACCACAGCTACAAATTTCATCCATATATTTTGTTGATTTCTGAGAATTTTGAGTATGTCTTGAATATATTCTACATAGTTCTTAGAAGTATAAGTACACTTAAGATATGTTATATTGAAACACTTCTGAAATTTCTTCATGTTGTTACAATCTGCGTTGTTATATCTGGCCATGCTATATCTGATATCCATGTATCTTGACAATAGCCCTGCAGTGCATTTTCCATTACAAAAGACTTATTGTAAGGCTCTAATGTCGAGAGCACAACACTCCTTGCAGCTTTATATAGACCACTCAATGTACAAGGATAACAGTTGTTCCAGTACCTATTTCAACTGTTCATTTGCACAGAAATCTAAAGCCACTTGATCTGATGACCTTGACCTGTGTGTATTTTTATGAAATAATACCATGAATGCTCATTTAATTTTCCTACTGCTTTAGGTATGCAACTGTTGAACTAAAGGTAAGACTTATAACCTTATCTTGAACCCAGGTATTGTTGGCTTTATTTATAGAGGAAGGTTTTTCTTGATTATATTGCATACTGTTGTCCTGGACTTATGCATGTCTTTACCTTTGACCTTCGTGTCTACAAACTATCAACTGTTACACTTTGCTTCCAATGGGTGCAGAATAATTTATTACAGGTCTTATTATTAAAGGCCCTGGTGCCCAAGTTGATTCATATTCCTTTTTTTTTCAGTGTCATTAAGTGCAAGGAATAAATATGATTTCAGAATTTCAAATCCCTGATATGAGCATATCTCTATGGTCTAAGCATATGAAAATTTTGTTTCAGAAAGCACTTGTTTATACCTTTCCCAAAAACAGTCATGCTTTGATGACATCACACTACCTAAATAATGCCAAGCAATGCCAATGTACTTATAGTATGTTCTGTGCCATTAATACTTTATTTTGACTGTGGTTATCATGCGTCAAGCTGATCTGCATATCAAAAAGTGTTTTAATATAGCATACTAAACTCTTAAATCACCAAGTTAAATATTTGAATTCCATATTTCCCTAAAATTACAGAGTTTGATGTACCATTTTGTTATCTTCCGACATACCAACAGCAATGTATTTATTAGAAGATCCTAGGGCACCAGTCATCTCAAACTCTACCTCACCTTCTTTGTAAATATAAACTAGAATTACACTACAGCTTTTGTCTCTGATACAAAGTGATGGCATTCCAAAACAACTTTTCTTCTGAGACTCACAATCACTGTACAAGTTTACTGAAGGTGCTGGCTTTCTCTGTATGTATAAAAATAAAAATATAAAGATCATAACATTGAAATTATTATATGTTTATAATATGCACAGAAATCAGTAAAGAAATGTGATGAATGTAGACCTCAATAACACACCCAGAGTTACATTATCATATGTTTTGAAACCATCAAAGCTAATTTGAATAGGTACACATTTAAATACTTTTGGTTTATTTGAAAGTAAAAGGCACTAACTGCCTTTTGTGTTACTGAATTTTGGAATTTCTTCAGGCATAAGATTTTATATATGTATATAGACTTTTACATGCATAATTTAATGATGCATGTAAAATTAAATATTAAGTCTTTTGTATGAATTTTAGACATATTTTCTAAAAATATATGAGAACAGTTGGCTATCTCAGAATGATTTATAACAAAGTTGAAAAGCTGAATTTTGATTGAGACTTTCATGCACAGCCTAATAGTAAATTATGTTTGAACATATTGTTAAAAATATCATGAGATTTGGATTCACAAGTGAGAATAATCCACCAAAATCTTGAAAATGTATAATTACAAAAAATAATCCACGGTATATAGTATATTTCAACATTATAATAGCAATACTACTTGCATACATGTGTAATAATTTTTGTTTTATTTTGGTTTTGTAATGTCACATTCAAATCTAATAACTGTTAGATACCACATAAAGGCTCTTCCAAATGAACAAATGGTTTAAATCTGCTAGCAGCTATTAATAATACACATATTTTGACAGCTTGAACTACCACACCTATACTTTTAAAGAAAGTAAATGATTTTGAAATTTCAATACTTACCACTGGTTGAGGAGATGGGCCAACAATTGAAAGAGGTGGAGAATCAATATTTATCCAAAATGTCTTAAAGTCTTTCAGTACTGTGCCTCTGAATAGAAGGGAAAATGTGTCTAATTGATATACTTAACACTCTTATTCAATTTTACTTTCTTATGTCATACCATTTACAAGATATGATGCCAGAACAGTGACACTTTCTTTGTACTTATTCTGTACACAGTGATATAGGATACAATATAGCTGTACTATGAAATGAGGAATTGCCTTATAGATCAAATCCTGATGCAGAAAGTAACTCCTAGAGTTGAATCAGTATATAAGTTTGACCTAATTTATTGGTCCTTAATTAGAGCCTCCAATTAAATTTTGTAATTATGAAAGTTATAGGAGAATGAGATGTGTAGTATCTGCATATTACAACCCCTTGTCTTTTAATTAAAGCTTACCCTCAAGCCAACTTTAACCAAGTGACTGCAGCTTCTCTAAATGTCTTTGAAAGTTTTGCAAGCCATACATTGTATGTGGCATGCTTGAATTCAACTCCCAGAGGAGAACTGTACCTTATTTGGCAAATCAGCAATGAATGGGTTAATTTAAACATAAGTGTCAACATGAATTTAAAATGTTATCAAAGAAAATCATATTAAAAATTTTACTTCTTGATTGGAATTGGTGTTGCATCATAAAACAAACAAGGATGCTAATTATTAGTATAGAAGGAAGGGCAATCCACCCCATCCTCCCCAGGAATATAAAGAGAACCTGACAATAAAGTACCAGGTGTATAGTCCACTGTTTTGGCTGTAAAACTACAGTACAATCAAGTTCATGCTACATATTATTGCATTTCCACTTTAGTAAAATCCAAGAACTTACAGGGATATCCACAGGAATCTCCCCATACATGAGAACAGCACAGTTGCAGAACATGGGAATTCAACAAACAGACAACATGTACATGAGGTTCATGGACATAAACAACCACAACTAACATAAAAGACAGATAACTAAACCTGTAGCATATAAAGAAACATAAAACAAGGTCAAACATAAAACCCCTCAGTGTGGATTCCTGTACGTGGTGAGGGGACCTCCCAGAGATGGTTCTGTTCTTTCAGTTTACCTCCTCTGGGATCTAAACATCCACCCATGTGTTTGCCCTGCGTGGCGACCTGTGAAGGGGAGGAGAGGATCCTGGTGGTTGCGGGGTCCAACCCTAATACACCACTTTCGCCTTGAATTCCTGTAGATGGGCAGCCTTTGGGTGGCCCCCCTTGGGTCCACTTGGGTTAGAGTCAACCAAGTACCAGTGTTGGAAGTTCTCAATGGGTGTTGTGGACATTGTGTCTGATGCTGGTGTTTGGGCATAGTGCTCATGAAACCCTGGTGTTGCTGCAATGTCCTTGCATGACATTGTAGTGCTTCCCCTCGTAGGGCTCCATGGTGGGTGGGGTCAGTGGGTATCGAAATTTTCCTTTTTTCCTATGGATCCTCCAACAAAAAATTTAAATAAAATAGTGAAAAAAACAGTCAATAGGTCCACGTCTTGAAGATTCTGAGCAGCAATCTTCAACATCTGTAACACCTGTACCTCATTTTCTTATATTACATTCTCTTTCAGAAAAACCTTTAGGGCAAATGTTCCCCTTTTTTATTCAGAAGAGACTAGAGGGACTTGCTGGCTCTCCAAACTCAGTAAGGAAGCTTTGATCTGGAGACATATTGGTTGAAACATCCACATCCCAACACAGTGAACTCCTCTTGAATTCAAAGGCAATTGGGGATGTACCTATTGAGGTTACCCCTCATGCTACCTTGAGTTCATCGCGAGGAGTTATTGTTGAGAGGGATTTGAAGAGCGTCCCTGAGTCAGAGATTCTCGCTGGTCTCTCCACTCAAGGAGTTTCTTTAGTGAGGCGCATCTCCACTCGCAAAGACGGAGTTACACTGCTGACAGATATCCTCGTTTTGACATTTAAATCACCACTTGCACCTGCCACCATCAAGGCAGTTTATCTAATTTGCAGGGTATGGCCGTACATTCCAAACCCTCTTCGATGTTTCCAATATCAGAGGTTCAGCCACTCAAAGATGTCCTGTCATGGTTTCCTGACATGTGCTCATTGTGGTGGCAAGGACCATGATGCCTATGAGTGTCACACGGACCCACATTGTGTCAACTGTGATGGTTGTCACCCTTCCTACTTTTGTTCTTGCCCAAAATGGTTGGAGGAAAAAGAGGTGAAGCGTTTGAAAATGGCCCATAACATTAGTTATCCTGAGGCTTGGAAATTGCTGTCTGGCACTCCATCTCGGACATATGCTGCTGCACTTCATTCCACAACTACAGTGGGAGTGCAGACAGATCTCTCTGCACCTCCAAGAGAATCATTTTCAAAACAGATGAAAAGCCTTTTGACCTCCATGGTTAAAAAGGTTGATGAATCGACTTCTACACCAATCTCTGTTCCTCCCATACAGTCCAACAAATCTCAAGATCCACATCCTTCGGTTTCAAATACAGGCATTTCTTCTGATACATCTTTTTCTCCAACCCCACGATGCAAAACAATAATTCGTTCGTGTCCTCAGTCACTGGAATCCCCTTCCAACAACAAAGACCGGCCCAATCGACCCAGGGCAGGATCCATGGAGGTCAATAGACTTCCTCCGAATAAGGACAGTAAGGAAAAAAGATGTGGTCGTAAACAGAAGGGTTCTCCAGCCACTTCGCCTACCCCTCATTAAACATGGCCACCGTGTCACAATGGAACTGTGGAGGTTTACGTTCTAATCTGGATGATATCAAAACACTGATTGCTTCCTACCATCCTGTATGTCTTTCCTTACAAGAAACGTTTTAAAACCTGCTGATACAGTCACCATTCGGCAGTTTTCTCTGTACAGAAATGACAGGTTGTGTGATGGTCGAGTACATGGAGGGGTGGCACTATTGGTTGATCAGCATGTGCCCATCCCGTCTTTGTCACTCAACACACCCTTGGAGGCCATAGCCATCCGTGTTTCCTTGGGTCATAACATCACTGTTTGTTCTCTCTACCTGTCCCCTGGAGAGACATATGATCAATCAGATCTTGATGCTCTTGTTGAACAGTTGCCATTTCCATTTCTAATCCTAGGGGACTTTAATGGACATCATCCCCTCTGGGGAAGTGCTGTTATTGATAGTAGGGTCGCTCTGTAGAGCGTATGCTCTCTGATCATAATCTTTTTCTTTTCAATACTGGTTCTTCCACTTATTTTTATACACCTAGTCAGCTCTTTACCGCTATTGATCTCTCGGTTTTCTCCCCTTCATTATTTTCCCATTTTTCATGGAGGGTTGACAATAATCCACTAGGCAGTGATCATTTTCCTATACTTTTGAGAGAGACTGGCCGTGGTCAATGCCACCCTACCCGCGTGCCCCGGTGGAAGCTGGATCAGGCAGACTGGTCCACTTTCATTGCTCTTGCAGAACTTGATCCTGCCATTGTGAATCAGCCATCAATAGACGACTGTGTTGCAGCGGTAACTGACTGTATTATACAAGCATCTGCTCAGTGTATTCCTAAAACCTCGACACGTTTTCCATGATATTTTCGTCCGAGGTGGAATCCTGCTTGCCATTTGGCACGGAAGGCTCAAAAACGGGCTTGGGATACTTTCCGTAGATATCCCACACTTTCGAACCGCATCACTTTCCAATGGGCCTGTGCACATGCTAAGTGGGTAAGACGTCAAAGCCAGAAGGAATCTTGGATTAAGTTCACAACTAGCATATCTTCTACCACCAGTTCCAAGGTCATATGGGACAGGATTCGAAAGGTCAGTGGGCACTACAATTCTGTCCCCCTCTCCATCTTACTCTCTGATGGCTAGAGGTAGCTGATGTCTAGAGCATTGCCGATACTCTAGGTGAAAGCTTTTGCCAGGTATCTAGCACTTCTGCTTGTTCCTCCACCTTCTTGGCCAACAAGACTCGGGTAGAGTGTTCACCTCTTTCCTTTTGTACTGACTGTCTTTTTGACTATAATTGTCCCTTTACACTGGTGGAACTGAAAATGGCCCTTCATCGGTCTGACAGTACATCTGTTGGACCTGATGATATACACTATGACATGATGCACTATCTCTCTCCTGTTTATCTTGATATTCTTCCAACTGTTTTTAAGTGGATCTGGCAGGAGAATGTTTTTCCTAATGCCTGGTGCCAGGCTATTATCTTACCTTTCTCTAAACCTGGGAAAGATCCCAAGATTCCTTCACACTACCGTCTAATTGCTTTGACGAGCTGTCTCTGTAAGACCTTAGAGAGGATGGTTTATGTTCGTCTTGTTTGGTTCCTCGAATCAAACAACCTCCTTTTGCCCACCCAATGTGGGTTCCGATGACAGCATTCCACCACGGACCACCTAATTTGACTTGAAACATCAATCAGAGAAGCCTTTCTCAAATGCCAACATCTTGTTTCAATATTCTTTGACATTGAGAAGGCTTATGACACAACATGGAGGTATGGCATTTTGCGAGACCTCCATATATATGGGTTACATGGCCATTTTCCCATGTTTATTAAAAAAAATTTTAACGGACAGGAGATTCCAAGTTTGTGTGGGTTTGACACTTTCCCGTTCTTTTGTACAGGAACTTGGGGTTCCTCAGGGCTGTGTTTTGAGTGTCACACTTTTCAGTATAAAGATAAATGCCATCACTGAAAAACTCCCTCTCACTGTTGCAAATGGGCTCTATGTTGACGACTTTCACATCTTGTGACAGTTGTCGAACATCAGATATATTGAGTGGCAACTATAAACTGCCCTCAGTCGTGTACCGAAGTGGACTACGGTGAACGGCTTTAATTTTTCTCTCTGTAAAACTGTTTGCATGCACTTTTGCCACCAACGGGGTATTCACCCTGATCCTGAACTCGGTATCGGTGAAGTTTCGCTGCCAGTGGTCCGTGAGACCAAGTTCTTGGGGCTTATCTTAGACCGTAAGCTGACCTTTATATCACACTTAAAGCAGCTACGGGTCAAATGCACAAGAGCACTGAACATTCTCCATGTCCTCTCTACTGCCAGTTGGAGAGCGGATCGATGTTCTATGTTAAAGATATATTGTGCTCTTATTCATTCAAAACTCGACTATGGATCAATGGTCTATGGCTCTGCCAGACCCTTGGTCTTAAAGATGCTGGTCCCTATTCGTCATCAAGGACTTCGACTCTGCACTGGGGCTTTCTGCACCTACCCAGTTCAAAGCTTATATGTGGAATCTCACAAACTTTCTCTGCACCTTCGCTCCTTACCAAAGCATTCCACTTGGGGATGTGTTTTCCTTCCTCAGTGGGCCTTACTTTTTCAAAACAGACAATCTGGCATTGCTCCTTTTGGCCTTCGCATCCAGGCGTAATTGGATGAATTGGGTCTGTCCTTGGAAAACATTGCAGAATCCACTGGTCAGCCCATCCCACCATGGCTTATTACAGCCCCCAAATGTGACCTTTCTTTAAGTCATCTGAAAAAGGCAGATACTCCTGATTGGAAGTATCGTCTTTTATTTACCGAATATCTTTTGAACACCCTTTCTATTCCAATTTATACGGATGATTCAAAATCAGGTGACTTTGTGGGCTCTACCATGGTTTGTTGTGGTTTGGTGGTTGCGTGCAGAATCCCCTCTACAACTTCTGTGTTCACTGCTGAACTGTACGCCATATCTCTTGCCCTGGATCATAGTGAAGCTGAGAAATACTCTGACTGCACTATTTCTACTGACTCCCTTAGTTCTCTGCTGGCCTTGGAATCGCTTCACGTTAGCTCACACCCTGTTCTCACTGATATTCAAAACTGACTGGCCCATTTCTCATTAACATCTACTTCTATCCAATTTTTCTGGATACCAGGCCACGTTGGTATTCGCGGGAATGTGCTTGCAGACATGGCAGCTAAATCTATCTGCTCTGGCACTATCACCACTGTGCCTATTCCGTACATGGACTATGGTCCTGTATTCAAGGCTTGGTTTCGTGCCAGCTGGCAGTCCACTTGGAGTCAGCAATGTGACAACAAGCTTTTTCAAATAAAACCCTATATTGGGCTTTGGCCATCTAGCTTCCATAAGGTTTGGAAGGAGGAAGTTGTTCTAAGTAGACCATGCATTGGTCACAGTTTTTTAACTCATCATTTTCTTTTATCTGGATCTGATGCACCAATGTGTAACACTCAAATCACTGTAAGCCACATTTTACTTTCCTGCCATTGTTACAACTCTCAATGATGGCACTATTTTAAACATGTTCTGTCCCGGGGTTTGTCTGTAATATTGGACAGTGTTATTGGTGATGGTGACACTGTCCGCCTTGATAACGTTTTTAGTTTTTTAATGGCCATTAATCTTTTTAACCTCATTTAAGTGTTTGATATTTATTCATTACACCTTTTTAATTGTGGTTCCCTTTTCTGTCTCAATCTCTCTAGTTCAATTTGATATTGTAAAATGACCAGAACATTAAATAACTCAACACCAGGACTGGAAAGGCCAACTTCAGGTGACTAACGCTGCTGTTTGAACTATCCGTTTGAACTACCCGTTAGTCGTCCTGGCGAGTTGCTATTACACTTTTGCTGCATGCCATTTAACACTTTTATTACTTTACCTTTTAGTACTGGCCATAATGACACATAACCCGGAACCAGGACTGGAAAGACCAACTGCAGGTGACTGACAGTGGTTCTTGTACTTACCTGTTAGTCTTCCTGGTGGGTTATGATCATTACCATTCTGCTACAGGAAGTCCTTTACAACTTTGTAGACTGGATGACAACATTGGTTTTATGCCATTTTATGTTTTAATTGCTGTTTTTTTTTACCTTTATTCACAAAGATCAGGACTTACACTCAACATATGAGCAAACATAAAAGTAAAAACCATTCAAGAAGTAAAGAAAATTCATAAAACACAAAATTATCTCTTGATTAAATATAATACATAGGGAAAAGTAATAATGAAAATGAAATAAGTTGGGGAAAGTGTGAAACAGTGAGACTACTCTGAATATAGTGAAATCTTTGTTGTAACTACATTTATAAATGGCACAACATCTCAACATCAATTATTAAATTTTCTGTAATACAACATTCACCCAGTGTATAAGAGTGCACACAAACATCTCACATATATTTTGGAGAGTGCATTTGCACATACTATGGAGGAATAGTTTAAGTGTATGCATATTGACTTCTTGAAAATTATACAGAACTTTTGGTGAAATAATAATGAGTTGTGTAATAATAGGTTATATTATGAGTAACTGTGTGAAGGTTAAGATATGTGTTATTTATCATAGCATCCACTCACATATTTGTATAAGTCATTCATAACCAGGACAAAAAAACAGGTACTTCATCTTGTAGGTAATGAAACAACTAATGTAGCACATGACACAAACTGAATCAACTTAAAAGTACATACACAAACACCCTTTGAAATAGTAAAATATAACATTAAACATACATCAGCACATAATCAGAAGGAATCACCTTTTAATATTACAACAACAACATAAAAATTGCAGAAATAATCTTTCATCAAAGAAAGAGGGAAATCAACATATACATACTTACAAAACTCAGATTCACATATTAAAATGAAAATCACCAGGTAAACCTTAACAGAAAAAGTAATTAGGTCAAATATATACTTATATAGGAAACAATTCCTTCAGGAATTATTTGGGTTCATATTAAAAAAAGCTTCAAAAAGCTGACACAAAAATTACACAATGAAATAGCTTACAGCTGACATGCACACACATATGAGTGTGTGTGTATAACAGTAAAAGAACGGACATTTTACACAGATATGTTTAGTAAAATAATAAATTTACACAGTGCTAACACATGTTGATGAATAACTTATTCAGAAAACGAGTAGAATGCCTGTCTTATGAGGACATTTTTCAGATTATATCTTTACCTATGGCAAAATTCTTTATTGTATTCAACAGTCCAGAGTTTTATGGAGATAAACTGCTGTTTTGTGGTTTTTCTTCTACTTCCAACAACAATCCTCATCTTACAAGATGAAAATTCAGAGTCCTGACAGTAGTGATACTGGATCATTGTTCTAAGGTGATAATCCAGTAGAATTATTTAGAAAATATTGGATTTCCTATACTTTACAATCCCTAGATGTATGATGGGCTATCACTGTGCTTGTTCTCTCCATGAATTATCATTGGCTCAAAAGAAGGCTGAACTATGCCACCATATGATGTCTATAGAAATAGGATATCTGTTTAAGTCTCCTGCAATGTAGGATTGGTATTCTTGAAGGCTGCATCTTTGGCAAAGCCTTTAATTAAGGATATCACATCATACTTTTCTGCTACTGGCACATTCATTATATCTCTAAAACAACCAAGTGGTGTCTCATGGACTTGACAGAAGACTATAAATTTATCAACATGAGTAATTCTCAGAAGTGTACTATGTTTAGGTAACATTTACAGTGTTAGCATTATAGCTTATTGGCACACATACCTAATGCTAATTTTCTGGGAGCACAACATTTATGAGCTTTAAATCTTACCTGGTAGATTTCTCTCTCTCTCTCTCTTTTTTTTTTTTCTATCAAGACATAGTGCCAATGCAATCTGTTATAATAGTCTTTAATCTGCAGAGCTTATCAGGTTTCTGGTATTCCAAGGCTTAATTTTTGGATCATTTCAACTAAGAAACATTGCTGTGTCATATAGTCCTAAATCCATATAGCACAATTTCATCAAACCAATTAAAGGAGCAGTCTAAGTCTTCCTTCACTATAATTGTGAAAGATGGTGCATAATACATTCACTTGACTATTTCTTATCAGCTGTATAAAGGACAACTATCCATTATTGATATCATATGGCCTTAATGGTTTTGAAGTTCAAATCAAAATAGCCTGTGACCATCTGTCTGGTGGCCAGAATGCCTATATTGTATTGAGTGTAAAATTTTCTGTTGATCTTGTTTAAGTGGCACATTACCATGCTAATGACATCAATGCTTAAATGCAAAGCTTGTGAGAGTTTATGAGGTATTAACATTTCTCTTATTCAGAGGAGAGTTTCTGGGTGATTCACAGCACATGTGGTGTGATAATGATCATGCTTTCTGTGGCAGGTACGGTCACACTGACAAATATCACCAAGCCACAACTGCTCATCTCTTAGTGTCATTGAAAGGTCTACCCAGCATAAGGCCTAAGAAGTAATAAATAGTGCATGTGCATGAATAATTCTGGATGGAACAGGACAAGGTTGAGTCATACTGATAGGTAGAAAGATTGGTTTGTTTGTTTTGAATTTTGAGCAAAGCTACTCAAAGGCTATCTGCACCAGTTGTCCCTAGTTTAGCAGTGTAAGACAAGAGGGAAGGCAACTAGTTATCACCACCCACTGCCAACTCTTGGGCTACTCTTTTACTAACAAACAGTGGGATTGACTGTCACATTATAATGCCCCCACAGCTGAATGGGTGAGCATGTTTGATGGGATGGGGATTTGAACCTGCGACCCTCAGATTACAAACTGAGTGTCTTAACCACCTATCCATGAGGTAGAAAGAGCATGAAGTTTTAGAATACTGGTAGAGGTGCTGAAGAGCAATCTGCATTGACAGAGGACATATCTAAGTGAAGCAGGGTCCTTTGATCTTACCCTCAAAACAGGTGGGCTTTCCTCCTCCCTGCCACAAGTTTTACCAGACTGCATAGTTCTCTCTTGAATGGTAGTTCATAATGTGTACAAGAGAGGAATCAAACACAAAATCACTAAAACTTCCATAATAACTAGATCCTGATTGATTGAAATAAACTTTTATTGTAAATGAGGTAACCTGAGGTGTTACAAATGTAACGGACCAAACATATAGTTATAAAGTCTTTATAACAACAAGAAGCTCATAGGTATAGAAGTGGAATGACAAGGATAGTGGTTTGTTGCAAGTGTAATGGTGTGAAGTACAACAAAAATAAACATTTCATGTACAAGATAAATGTTTGGTAAAGTCAACAAAAGTCAGTTATCTGGTACCAAAGACTTTTGTGTTTTGGAAGAATTGTTTAAGTTAACTATCTGAAATTAAATAAATTAATAAATTGTATTTATGTGAAATTACAATAAAAATGGCTGTAATAAAAGAAAATGAAAATAAACTTGGAAATAAACTGAAAACTTCTGGTCTGTTATACTATATAAATGAAAAACTATGTGCATAATCAGCAGGCTAAATAATCAAAGAAAATATTTATAAGACTTAGCAAGTGAGTTCTAGCATTTCAGTATCATAAATGAATCTCTCTGAAAAACATGAAAACTGCTTTCATATTCCTTAATCCCTCTGTAGCTGATTGAGCACTGTTGCTATCAAGAGGCATCTCTGCTCCATGTGATAGTCAAAAACAATCTTACAGACATAAGATGATGTAAGATACAATATAACTATTCCATAAACAGAAAGCAACATACTGGGTATCATTATCCAATGACTTTATTCAAATTTACTCTGTCCTGAAATAGAACCAGAAAAATTTGAACAATTGTGCAAACATAAAATAAATGCTATTGGAAAGTGAAATGATGTTATAGGTGAGTTTATATAATTAAGAGAATAATGTGTGCATGGAAAGCTTTTAAAACATGATTTGACTATGCAAAAATGAAACTAGCAATGATAAATTACAGGTGACGTCACTGTATGTATAAAGAGGGGTAAGTGGCAATAGTAGTATGCATTGCAAAGAGAAAGGTATCTGAGGAAAAGAACTCAGAGCCCCTCTCAGAAATCAGTGTTTATGTGTATCACTTTCTTCATTTGTTTGCAAACATTTAATAGTACTAGTACCCTCACCTTGTTAAACTTAAATACATGTCCCAGTACCCAGGTTTCAAAAGTATTACTACATCTTGTGTCTTCTACTTGACAAGTATTAGGAAAACACTTATTGCTGAATAAAAAAGCAGCTGGATAGAGTTGGCTTTTGAACTTGAGAAAAAAGAATGGAACAACTAGATAGGGATTGAAATGGATATATCACCTAATCCAGCTAATGATCACATAGCTGACTAAAAAGTCTTGACTTTATATGCAAAATAAAATCCCTACATTACTGTCTTTCCCACTTTATCAAAAGCTTGATGTTTCAATAGATTATAACTTTCATCATCATATCTTTCTTTAGTTAACTTAGAATACTATTTTTATGACTATTTTACAATTGACTAACATTTTATGATTAGAAATTATGGTTCACTTTGCTTTGTGAGTGAGGAAGCCAGCAAATTATGGGTGTTATTTTCCATTTAAAGTTTAGACAGGTTAGTCTGCTGTGTCATCATCAGCCAGATCAAATGATATGTGTTTTTCTGTTCCTGTCTTGTCTGGTACCCTTTTTGAAGTTCAGTAGCATGCCCTAGATAGCTGAAAAGCAGCATATACGATAGAGATAGAGTGACTATGCAAAGTATCTTTTCATATCTAGTTCCTAATGGCCTGTAGAGAAGAGAATTCAGATGATTTTTGTATTACTTTAATATGAGTGTCCATGCCATCATAACACTCTTAAGCTGAATTGTCTGATCAGAACTGATAAACCAATTAGGTATTTGGAGAGATAACTTTCATATTACTTTAATATGAGTGTCCATGCCATTCTTACAAAGAGTGTTATGATGGTATGGACACTCATATTAAAGTAATACAACAATCATCTGAATTATCTTCTCTACAGACCATCAGGAACTAGATATGAAAAGATACCTTGCATAGTCACTCTATCTCTATTGTATATGCTGCTTATCAGCTATCTAATACTTGCTTAAAGTGTGTTTGGTACTGGAGGTGTTTTTTGCAATCATTGAGACATTCATACATCCACCAGATTCATTCAGGGCTACATAGCTAACCTCATACATGAGTAGTCTAAGCAAGTCATTTAACTGTTTTAGTTATTCTAAACACAGCACTGCCTTTATGTTTTATAAACCTTGTATGTTCAGATACAAAATACTACATCCAAAAAAAGGCTTTATATACAAAGCACAAGTTTTCCTCCTATAACAATATATTGTTAAAGCATACACGAAGATGAAACGGATCAACAAGTAAACGTTTGCAATAAGATGATATTCATTTTTTACAACTATTTAATGGCCCATTAGGGACTGTTTTCATAAATGCATTCTAATAATACAGAAGGGTATGTTACCATTTGAAACTTACAGTACTTTCTATCATATAGAAAAAAACCAAAGAAATTTCACGTGTACATTTTACAGCAAAGTTCCATAATAACTAAGAGCATTAAAAACAAAATTTAAAAAAAAATTACTTCAGTGTTCCATCACCATATATTGTGAACCAGAGCTAAAAAAATAAGAGATTACACATGGGTTAAAATTATGCTTGTATTCAACAATACCTACTACTGTTACTTATTTTAATGCAGGTACTCAGTACCAAGAATTGTTTGATCTGCTCTTCATCCAATCTGCATACCTTCTGTCATCCTGTCAGAAAGCACTGCCAATGTGACTTACAGAATCTAAAGAATCATTAGACTTTCTTCAGTTGAACCAGTAAATACCCTCACAATCAATAGCTCTTGTTCACAACAAGATCATGAGGAAACATTACTGAGCAGCTTTGATGTCAAGTTATTAAATCAGTCAGACTGTTTCATCTGGCTGTTTGATTTGCATGATTGGTCAATAGAAATAAATGTATCCAAACTAAATATGTTTTACTAACTAATGCTGTATGTTTGACACCTACCCTTTATATTAACATTTATAATGCCTTTTTTTTTCATTCAATGGAATTGGAAGCAAGAAAAAAAATGAGGTAAATTTACAGCTATGAAACTTTTAATTTTGTTACAAGTTTGATATATATTTGCAATGTTAACACCATGAAAACAAAGGGTGTTATGTATCTTATCTTTTTTAGTTGTTTTTTGTGTTTGTTTGTTGTAAAGCACAGGTATTCAAATGCACCTTTTAGCATTAAAAACCTATTAACTTACTGCTGAACCACTGAGGGTTTTATTTGATTAAGCCATGTTATAAATTAAACATATGAGCATCAGTTTTTGTTGTATGCATATATGAGTACTGGTACTTTTTTTTTTATAACTTCACCCTTGAATTACACTAACATAATTTTTACATTTTACCTAAATACAACTTCTCCATTGAAGTTTGCAGGAGGCATCCACGTTGTTGTAAATTTTCTTTTTTCTTTGGTATTTTTATGAGTCACAGCACTCTGTAAAATACAGAAATACAAAATTTAGGCTTTATGTCACAATTGAAGCAATTTATTCAGTATTTTTTTAAGTCTTAGTAAAATCGTACCATATAATGCAGGAAGCAGAGTAAATTTTTTAAAAGTTGAAATCAAGTAAGCTGCAGAATACTGTATCGCCTTTAGCTTTGAGAATTATATACTGATTTGGCTTAAGCACTTATGGGTTTGCTCACATGCATTTTGCCCTAGAGATTATTGGAGCTACCAACTACAAAATGAAACTAAAAATTGTTTTTATTTGTTTTAGAATTTTGTGCAAAGCTACACAAGGGCTATCTATGCTGGCTGTTCCTAATTTAGTGATGTAAGACTAAAGAGAAGGCAACTAGTCATCACCACCCACCATAAACTCTTGGGCTACTACTCCTACCAATGAATAGTGGAATTCATTGTCACATTATAATGTCCCCACAACTGAAATGGCAAGCATGTTTAGAGTGGCATGGATTTGAACCCACGACCATCAGATATGAGTCGAGTGCCCTGACCACCTGGCCATGCCAGACAAAATTAAAAAGATTCAAAAGTTTAAAGATTTAATAGAAACACAGATAATTCAGTATATCAAAATTTTAAATGTGTAACTCAACAAATTACATAAAATCCACAGCCAGTATAAGGTTGGAGTAGAAACAGCTTGTATAAGAACTACATTTTAACATAGTTTGGTATCACATAGGTGGTGTGATGCCACTGAAAATTGATCACTTTTGGAGTCAGTATGTAACTGTCCTTACTGGTGGAAGATATTCAAAGATAGGAAATTTAAAATTTCCAAGATATTTTGTGTACTTAATGGTACTGAAAAACAAAAGGATATGAATCAACTTTGGTCACCAGGACCATCTAGAATGAGGCCTGGAATAATTAATATCATAAACCAAAAGTGGCATCTTCTAAGAGGTGAGAATCCACAAATACAAGTTTTAGTTGCAAAAAGCTTTTCATGTGCCTCAGGCAATGTGTCTGCTCAATTTATTGCACACCTCAAGTAGCTAAAGAATGAAATGAGTATTCACGAAGATATTACTGTCAAGTGCCCAGATGTAGTAACTGTTGATTTCTGTGAGAATGAACAGTTGAAATTGGCACTATAAAACTGTTGTTCTCATACACTAGATACTTTGTAAAAACAACAGGAAGTATTGGTATGTTTTTAACATGACAACTTTACAATGGAACTCTCCGAAACTTAAACTCTTTTGCAAGGCTATTTTCAAATGCACACCTATCAAATAGAGAATAACAAACTGTGATGATGTAATGAGACTCAGAAATTGTTTCAATATAAAGTACTCAACTTCTGTATGGCATACATTGCTAATTCAAAAGAGTGCATCTAAATGTTTTTGAAAATTTTATCATTTTATTAAAATATCCAAATTAAAATTACAAATTGTTTAATAATACCAGTTCAAAAGTTTATAAACAATGTATAAAAAAATCAGTGACATAATAAATTGAAAATGAGGTTTTTGGTTACTAACTCACCCAGAAGAAAAAAAAAACATTGTTGGTTATTATAAAAAAAAATTACAGACATTAAGCTTTGTTACTTGTTGTAAAGATAATTAACCTGTTTGTTTATTAGTGAGTAACAATGCTCAAAAGCTTCATTATATACAGTGTTTTGTTGTACATGTGTTTTGATCAGTACAAAACTGAACAAAAAAGGCTTGGTGCCATTTGATAACTCTAGGTAAGTGTAGCTTAACTATAGATGGCCTTTTTGCATATTATTTATCTATAGTTAGTCACCAGCAGAAAGAAAATTTAAACAAATAATACAAAAGGGACAGACCTTTTCTGTATTGCAGTTAATAACAAGACTCATATCATTTTCAATAAACGATCCTTCAATGATATGGGATGGATCATCTTTCAAATGAGCTTGTAAAAGAAATCCTTTGAACCTCTCTCCTTCAGATGCAGAAAGTGTAACTGAAAAGGAAGTTTTGAACAATTGTACATCAAGTGTAATTATGTATAAATACATATATCCAAATTTTTGTGAATATTAATTTCAATATGTTATTACTGGCCATTGATTCGTATTAACTGCTTGTAAATATAATTCTCCCAATGTCACCTGTATATCTGCAGGCTCACAACCCTATAAACCAGTAAAAAACAGTATCTTAACTTTTTCAAAGAATTTTCACACAAAACTATCAACATAATTTCACAGAAAAGAAATCTAAAAATAACTTCACACAAAAAGATATTAATTCTATAGACAACTTAAAACAAGACAACAACATCAAAATTCTAAAAGCAGGTAAGGGCAATGCTATCGTTATAATGAACACAAATGAATACATTAAAAATGAACATCTTATCAGATGCAAACAAATTTAAACTACTAAGCACAAATCCAACAAAAACACATGAAAACCATTGAAACAAAATACTACTACAAATGAAAAAACCAACACAATCTCAGAAAACATTTATTTTTACCTTCGAAAGACCGACTTACGCACACCACAAGTATACGGCACCTCCAAACCTCACAAACCTGATTTTCCACTACGATGCATAATGTCGACCTACGAATCAGTTAACTACAACCTCGCTAAATATATAGCGTGGGCATATTTTAAATATGTAACATCAGCCGGCTCCTTTTTCAAAGATTCTTAACTTTAAATATATTCTTAATCAACTAAATCATAAAGCCTTAATGGCCAGTTTTGATGTAATCTCCCTCTTCACAGAAGTCCCAACAAGATAGCTTTAGAACTTTATGTCCAAGACCCCAACCCATTGATGCACATCCCCAGTAACCAATTGGCAATCCTTATAGAATTCACAGTGTCCCCCGCTAGTACAGATGTATGTGGATTTACAATGTTAAAATTAGGGGTTGGACTCTCCTCGGTGGACTCAGCCGATAGCCCGATGCGGCTTTGATATAAAAAAAACACACGCATAGAATTCACTACAACCAAAACTAACTATGTTCAATAATCAAAATTACCTGCAAATGAATAACCAAAGTATGGGGAATCCTATGTCGTCAGTTCCAGCCAACATTTTTATGACTCAAATTGAGTCTCAAGCGGTCAGTTCAGCCTTACACCAATCACTGTACCGGTACAGATACAATTGCTGGATTCACATCTGTAGGACACACACTTAATTTTTCAATTAAGTTAACTCGATACACCTCAACATTAAGTTCACCTGTGAACAGGAAAAGACTAACCAAATAGCATTTCTTAACCTCAAGATCACTAGAACTGATACACAATTCAAAACGGAAATCCACAGAAAAATCACCCATACTAGATTATATATTCCCTCGGACTCAACACATGAAACAAGACAAAAACTCAACATATTAAGAAACCAAATAAACACAGCCACGAAACTAACATCAAACGATAAAATTAACGATGAAATCAACAAAATAAAACAACACTTCATCAACATTAACAAATTTCCTCAAAAAACCGTGGGAAAAATTATACGCACACACCTAGACCAACAACAAACAAACAACAATAAAACCCAAGATACAACAAACTACAAAACCGTATACTGCTGCATACCATATGTTCCCGACATCAGCGAAGAAATAACCAACATTTGGAAAAAAAACATTGATAACAAAACATAACATTTCAGTAAACACCAAATTTATTCAAAAACCAGGTATAAAACTAAAGTCCATACTATGAAAAAACTACACTGACGAACACAACACCAACATAATTTATAAAATACCATGCAACAACTGCCACGGCTTTTTTGTTGGAGAAATAAGCAGAAAAATTGAAGCTAGATTTAAAGAACAAAAAAAAACAGCAAAAACTTTCACAAGTTTTTGAACACTGCAAATCAAATAAACATAACATAACCATAGAAAATACCCATATATTAAGTAGGGAAACAAATATAAACAAATTCAAAATTAATGAAGTCCTACTTATCCAGCAACTAAAACTAAAATTAAACCAGTATAAAGGAACAACTTTATATCGATACTAATTAATAACCTAACATCCACCTGCAACGCCTCCTACAGTCCCGTACCCGTTTATACTCTCGTCCCTAAGACATGTCCTGCAACGGTCACTTGCAAACTCTCTGTTTCTTAACCTGAAGTTGACCTAGGAAGGTCGAAACGTTGTTCTCCCCTTAGCAATAAAAGTGTTAATAGCCATACCACCCATTCTGAGATACACACCAGGTTTCAATACCTGTGGTGGGCAGAACATAGATAGCCCTTTGTGTAGGTTTGCGCTTAACTACAAACAAACAGAGAAATGTAAATATATATACATACTAGAAATAATTTGAAAATTAATTCTGCCACCAATTTTAAATGAAAAAATAGCTTTCCTCTGACGCACTTTTTACGAAGCACAAACTTTCTAACAGGCTATATGCTCTGTGCCCAACTCAGCTATCGAAAACCATGTTTTCAGCATAACGTATTCTCAGGCTTGTTGCTCAGCACCAGAAAGGGTGGGAGATATTTGTTAGAGTTAGACTCTTTAATTTTGTAACATTAAAGAACACTTTCGTAAAGATCACAGTACTAAACTTTAAAAGTGTTAAACTGAACATTTATTGACACTTTAATAAATTCAAAACAAACTAAAAATACCTTGTACGACATCTCCATTTGATCCAGGTTTTATTTTGCCTGATAGTATATATGGTGAAGGAGACTGCTGAGGAGACTCGCCGTGTTTAGGAATAATGTTTTTACATGCCTGAGGTTGATCTCCACTATTTAGTGTAGAACATTTAGGAAGGAAACAGGTGGTGGCAATAACACAAATGATAACCACTCCAAAAACAACGTTCACCATGATGTAGGAGAATACGATTTTAGTAGAAAAAACTACCTGTACGTGAAGAACAAGAGACAAAGGAAAGGTTGGTAGAAAAATACACCTCTTAGATGACCATTCTTATGTTATTAAATTAAGTAAAATACATTTTCTATTTACAAATGTCTTAAATCGTTTCTCTTACATAAAAGTAACAGAAGCAATATAATTAATATAGTGTCGCCAGTATTACTAAAAATCCACTGTGGCGAGACGTTAATGGTAAATCAATCCATGTTATGAAAAGTTTTGGCAATGTGACACTGACGAAAGCATGAAGTCCATTATGGAACATGCATACTGCGGTCCTAATTAGGTCACTCGATACCGCTTCACACCAACTGACATTACTGTTGTAACGTTATCATGTACTATCCACAGTTAAACCTAAGACTCCAATAAACGAGGAAATCAGCGGAGTGCGGTATATTCATGAAACACGAAGGACAAATGACTGAGTTAAATTAGGTTGTAAAATAAATAATAATCGACCAGTGACCGTCGTTGTAATTTCTATATTATAATCACAACAGTTATACTTGGTCAGTTTAGTTGAAAATCACTTTAAAGTGAAACAAGTAACATAGAACACTGGTGTCCATTTAGGCTTCATGGTCTATCTAATAAAGTGCTTGTCAATAAAGCATATTTATTACGTAAAGTAGTGTAAATTAGTGAAACACGCTGTTTTCATGTGCTACATAAAATTATAAAACAAATTCACATAATTAGTCGTTCTTTGCAGAAATCACGACTGTTGTTTTCAAAAAAACACGTTTTACAAATCACGACCAAGAAACTGGCTAACAATAAGTGTTTAGGCGTACCAAGCGCTAATTTTAACCCTGAAAACTGTCTAATCCTTTTTCTGTCATGGTCAGTTAGTCTGTCAGGTGGTTAGGGCGCTTGATTCATAATCTGAGGGTCGCGGTTTCGAATCCCCGTTACACCAAACATATTCAGCCTTTCAGTTGTTGGGGGGGGGGGCGTTATAATGTACAGTTAATTGCACTATTCATTGGTAAAAGAGTAGCCCACGAATTGGCGGTGGATGGTGATGAATGGCTGACTTCCCTCTAGTCTTACGCTGCTAAAATAGGGAAGGCTAGCGCAGATAGCCCTCGTTTATTTTGTGTGTAATTCAAAAGACGAAAAAAATCTATCTACACTACTGTACTCACTAATGCTTCTCTGTTAATTGATATCAAAGATTACCATGATAGGTCCTCAGAATATCTCCCCCACACATGAAGTTATATAGTAAACCTTACCAGAAAATGAAATTTAAAGTCTGATATATCTTCTAAACCAATAACAAACTTCTACACCACTTTCATTGATGTCAATTGAGAGCAAAACTTCGAACAACGAACGAAATGTCATACAAAATAAGCTAGTAAAAAATGCTAATTATACTTTTGATGGCGTAAAAAAGGTTAACTTTCCTATGTTTTATTATAAATCACATATGACATCGTTTACAAAGACAACACCATCGCGCCAGTCAGTACTTCAGAAACATGTTTTTTTCTCCTTGCCCTCACGTTTCAGATTTTTTGTTATATATCCAATCTTTTGTCCTTTCAACAATCCACAACTTAAAAATCGAAAGTCTTAACCTTTAAGTCCTAAAAATTGCTTATCCCTTACGCCCACTTGTTCTCAACATGTTCTATACTGGGTTGAGTAATAATTCCAATGTAGATCAAGGGCGTTGTTTAAACTAGGTTTTGGCAAGTTCTGTTACCTGTTTTATGAAACTAACAAAAAAACAAAACAAACAACAACATCTGAAATATCTCTCTCCTCACTCTAACAAGTCATTTCCCATTAATCCTCGACCAAAGCGACAAAGCAGTAAATAACAAGGTTGCTTTTATTTTATTCAAATTACTGAGCAGCGCCACCTTTTAGCACAGACAATACGTGGAAATTGCAAGTAGATCAAGAGACAGATTTCCAAGAAATAAAGCTTTTGAAAGTGTTTGTAGCCCACACAGTTCTTTTCATCATATCATATCATGTATTGTGATCAAATCTTTCAGTAAATTAAAAACAACCAGTAAACCACTCAAAGAGCACAACCCGCCCTCCACCAACCGTACCGCAACATTTTTAATTTTTATAATAACCCACCTAAAATATACACCAAACAATTATTCAACCTCAGAATTACAGGTCGATGTGTCAAGTTTCTCTATGCCAACTTGTTCTCGAGTTTGACTCTTTTGTTGTTGTTGTTTGTTTTCACTTTAAAATACTAATATTTGTTACCATTATTGCGAAAGTGGTTGACCCTTGACTTAACCAAGTAGTCAAGTTCGTTAACCTTCTAAAACACATTTGAACAAAATCAGATGGAAACATTCCGGCTTATGTCGTTCTCGCACGCGCGCATGTATACATGAGTAGGAACAATATATCCGCTCGTTGTCAGGCGAGAGTAAATATAGTACAATGGTTCGGTAACGTCAAACTTATATTGACCCATAATGGATAATTAATCTATTCTGTGATACTAATAATAAATCTTCAAAACTCAAACAAAAGTCGTAGATTTTCAAATAAAAGTTGCGATTCGGTGAATAACGTACAATTGTAAATACATTTTTGAAACGAGAAATGTATTTATTAATGATAAACACAGCTACACATATATATATGTATTGAACATTTCGGAATACTCACTTTCTTTATTTAGTAAAATCCTACAGCAAACGTAAAACAATAATTATATATAACATGAATTAAATATTTGTACAAGCATAAACAATTGCAATGGAATTGTTGGGCTTGAAGTTTGTATAACAGCCAGTAAATAAACATGGATTCAAACGGAAAACCTGAACCGCAATGTGGGAAAAAATTATGTACGAGGTAATATATCGCATGTTTAAATGCATAAATTATACAATAAATGTGTTTGACATTTAGAATTATTTTATAAATAACAAATACTTGGTGTGTTCATAGGGATTATTTTATAGATAAAAATTAGTTTGTGTGTTTGTTTCATAATTACGTTTCACACCAGATTCGTAGCAACTACTTGATTGACATTGTGAAGGTTCATACTGAGCACATACAAGTCACGTTGGTATTATTGTTTCTTGAATGTAACATACTCATAATAATGTAGTTTATATTAAGTAGCAGAAATACCCTCTCCCTACACGCTGTTGGGTCTGTGGCCTTTTCTGGAACTGTCTGACAGTTCTACAACAATAATGTTCACCATCCATGATAAAAGGGATTTTATTTACATTTTGGTTTATAAATGAACTATAATCACAGCATTACGTCACAGAGTAGATGTTATTGAAGTATTTCTTTGTAGATGCAGTTATCAATAAAGGTGTCTTGTTTTTTGTTGCAACATTCATAACGAAAGAAAAAAAATTAAGTTTGTTTATAATTGTTTTATACCTACTCACATAAATACTTGTTGAAGAATCCGCAAGCGATTGCGGCCCTATGTTCCTAGATGGAATCTAATGGTGATAACTAACTAACTAACTATAATTGTTTTATATGAAACACGTCCTTTTTATAATTCTTAATGACAAAATCTGAAGCATATCATTTTTTGTGTAGATTTCAACTGTTTTATTCATTGTTCAGCTGTAAAAATACTGTCTAGTTATGGTTGGTGATGATCCGTTCTGTAGTTTCAGAGATCCGAGTTTCGGCCCGGCATGGCCAGGTGGTTAAGGCACTCGACTCGTAATCCGAGGGTCGCGGGTTCGAATCCCCGTCACACCAAACATGCCCACCCTTTCAGCCGTGGGGGCATTATAATGTTACTGTCGATCCCACCATTTGTTGGTAAAAGAGTAGTCCAAGAGGTGGCGATGACTAGCTGCCCTCCCTCTAGTCTTACACTGCTAAATTAGGTACGTGTAACTTTGCGCGAAATTCAAAACAAACCAAATCAACTAGCTTACCTTCAAGAAAATTTATAACTGACGCACTTATGCTTTTATGTCTTGAACTAGACATGTTAAAGTTCTGTTTCCTTTTAGGTTTCAGTGTTAACGTTTCATTACAGTCTTATATGATCTAATTTCATATCTTATTTATCTTAAAAACCTGTCTGTACATAAAGGATAAATTCCCCGATCGTGATTCGATTCTTGAAATTAAAATAGGTGTCTTGTTTTTGTTTGTTTCTTGTACATGACACCTTAAACAGATCGCCGTATTTCATTTTATTTTTTAAACTCCAAATCAGAACACATTAATTTTGAATAACTCAGTTGATCATCCCAAAATCCAGCAACAACAAGAATTGGCTTTATTCAATTTAAATGGATAAAAACAACGAACACCTAAAATCACAACGTGGCTTAATAGAAATAATCTACCGCTTGTCCGTGATCAATCTTGATCCAAACATTCAATATTGCGAAAGTTTCTCAACGTTGTAAGCTTATAAACTCAAATATTTTTCAAGATTTTTATTTAGTCGTTAATATCGCGTTTATTTTTTGTTTGTTTTTTATTGAAAAAATAATTTTTTGTATAAAATGTAGGACTTAAGAGTTGAAGCAATATACACACAATTTGGTAACAAAAAAGTAGAAAAACAAACAAATGTATATCCAGCGAAAGAAGTTGTGATGGAATTTGTTTTAATAAATGGAAAGGTAGTCAAGCGCGAAATCACTTTAATACGAGAGACACTTTTCCTGTCTACATTATCACCCAAAAATCAAACCACGAAGAAAGAACCATTTGTTCACACACAAGCATAGAATTCAACAAATATGCACGTGAATCCTGAACCGTAATGAATAATGTGAGGAATCTACAATCAGAAATTGGGCACTGGCGGCCATTGTAGGCACACAGTAATATTACTAGTATTAAAGCCACAAACTTAAGTCAGGTAGGTAAGATATTACTCGTAGTTTATACAACGCTGACGCTACTATCTAAGGTGCTAAAATTTGACATTTCAGTTTTTCTTTTGATTGAAGTTATGAAATTGTTTGGTATGGTACACAGTTACATGATGGGCTACCTGCGTTCTGGCCACCATGGAAAATCGAAAACTTACAACAAACTCATCAGGGAGGGCTTTTCAACAGACAGGAAGTAAATCATGACGTCATAGATTAGAATTGGTTCAACGCACATAATAATTCTATAAGTTAGCAGTGAAACATGGCGTCATGAATTAGGAATGGTTCATTTCGCATCATAACAATTCAACAAGTAGGCAGTGAAATGTAGTTATGAATTAGAAGTGATTTATTTCACATGTTAACCCAATATCTTTACGATAAAAATGTGGTTTACGAATGTATTAATACACCAGGGTTATGCCACGAGATTTCAATATCATTATTACCTATAAATGTGATAAGACTGAGCAGATATGGCTTTATACGTGTCAATAAAAATTTATGTTTATATAGTTGTTGAATGCAACATGATTTGAGAAATCACATGATTACGTCACTTAAAAAGATTCGTGCCGATCATAAACTTAAATTTTCGTTCTCCAACACCAATGGCCGTTTCAACGTAATTTAAAAAGGGCTTATAATACAAATAACTCATATATTTAGGTACTTGCACACACAGAGTCATCAGTAGTTAGTTTTAGTTATCATCATTAGATTCCATCAAGGAACACAGGGCCGCAATCGCTTGCGGATTCTTCAACAGGTATTTAAGTGAGTAGGTTGTTAGCCCATTTCACCGAGCCGTCCCTAATTTAGTAGTGTAAGACTAGAGGGAAGTCAGCTAGTCATCACCACCCACCGCCAACTTTTGGGCTACTCTTTTACCAACGAATAATGGGATTGACCGTCACATTATAACGCCCCCATGGCTGGGAGGGCGAGCATGTTTGGCGCGACGCGGGCGCGAACCCGCGACCCTCGGATTACGAGTCGCACACCTTACGCGCTTGGCCATGCCAGGCAGAGTCATCATTGACATAGTAATATTAAAACAGCGTCACATGTATTTAAACTAAAGATATATACGGATGTTTAATCCATTCACTATGACCTAAAAATACAGATCTATTCACAGCGTGCAGTAAAGTCTATCACCAAGTAAAAATCACGAAGCCCGGTTTGTGTTAATTTAATCACTTACTTTGGGGCAATAACTCGACGATTATAAATGCATAAGAGGTTATTTATTCATTATCAAAGAAGCTTATTCCAACATGTATTTAGCAAGGTTATCTAGCATTACTAAAAGTGTAAAGTTCTAGTTTCCACCAACTGTGTGTGTATGTATATAATTTGTAATAATTGTGAACTGTTGTTAACAAAATTTGCCTTAAAGTGTTTATTACATTGTATACTCATATTACATTAAAGTTATGCCTCAGCATAATCTCACATATATTTTAACAATACGTTAAACTTTGTGTAACGAAAAAGCTTATGTGGCAGTATCTATCTATTAGATACAAATAATGGCAAAGTACAATATTACAATATCTTCCTATGTTATACAACATATAAAATTCATTTTTTTTTCTATTCATTTATAGACCTCGCTTTTCAAAATCTCAATTAATCAAAAACACAAAACAATAAAATAACTATCTCAAGAACGTTTGCATTCGTACTAGTATGGCTCGGTGTTCTGAGGGGCTTATTTGTTATTTAAGAAATGGGCTTCATGACTGTGCCACCAAGGAGTACCGAAATCCGATTTACATCGTTATAAGCCCTTAGATATCCTGTAGAGCTACTCGTTACATTCAGTTGCTTGAAGCAACAGGTACTTTTAGTATCCATGGAATGAAAATAATCTGAAATCATTCGCTCCTCTGTCTCTCTGTCAGTAACTTTGTCAAGGACAACAAAATGAACCTTCATGTTCCAAGCACGTCATAATAACCTAGTACGAGCAATATCAATTTTTATACAAAAAAAATAAACATTCAAATTCCTTAAGTAGCATGAGTCAGTAACAGCTGCACACAAGATGACCGAAACTTTGATTGATTACACGGTTTGGTGACTTGGCCCAACATTTTTCATAATTACATATACTGTCTGCCTGGATAAACAAAGAAATAATAAATAAATGAACAAAACTATATCACCCCTCCAAAGAAAAAAGTCACACACTATGAGTTTATGTTTAAAGCACCTTTTTACAAGGCAGGATAAGTATGTAGTTGGGACAAAGAAATGATCAGAAATGGAGTAAGCTCGTAATTATTGTTTAAAATGTATATATTTTTTTTACTTTTACTCCGAACTCTCAACTAACAATGACATGCACCAAAAGTGTGTAACAGTATATGGAATCACAAAAATGGTTATTATCAATGTAAGTAAAAAAAAAAAATGTTCCAGGTCTCGATAAAACAAACCAGGTTAGGTTCTAGTGATCGTAGTTTGGCCGAAACATTTTGTTCCGTAGTTAATAATGTATCCAGAAATTTATTTTTACCAATTTCAAATTTATTTTGAATTATCTCTTGTTTTTAGTTTTAATGCAAAGCCTTATATTGGGTTATCCGCCCTCTGTCTGCTGGAACAAGGAGAATTGAATCTCGGATTTTAGCGTTGTACATTTTAAATTAGCACTAGACAAATGTTTCTAGATGATTCCACTTCATGGAACATGAATAATATTCGAACAGTTGTTTGGAGTGTACTGAATTGCAACGGCTTTTTCATAAGTTTTCTGCGCTGTACTTTTGAGTTTAGTGATGACAGTATGTTTGCCTCGTAACTTAACTCATATTATCCGGAAATTATGCTTTTTTTCTATTCTTGCAAAGATGTTGAGAAATTATAATTCCTTTATTAACTATACAAGTACTGGGTGGGAATCAGTATTACAGCTTTTTATTATTTTCTAGTATGTGATAAAATAGTGTATTCTTTAATATTAACACAAAAAAATCTACTTTCTTATTGAAACAAACCATGCTTAAAAACGGTCTGATTATTATCTCAAATATCACGCTTGTTTACAAAACAAAAATACACCTAAAAACAGTCTAGAATTGGATGTACAAAAACGTATATCACCTAAAACAATTCCCCGCGTAGGTGGTAAGCAGGGGCGTAGATCCTGGGGGGATCGGGATATACACCCCCCTTCATTTTAGGTGGGGGGTATGGTGCATACAATAATCCCCCCCTACAGTTTGGTCTGTTGAATTGTTTTATTGCATCACAGGCCTACAAATTGTGTGTTTGTTCTTGTGATTCTCGTGTTCTTACCAATCGAATTACATAATTAGACCTAGTTGTAGGCTTTTTCAGTAGCCAAAATGTACATCTGTAATATAGCCGTGCTTCTGAGCTTTTCGATCTAAGCGATAATTCATAAGTATCAGTCAGTAGGCCTAAGTATACATACAAGTATCGTGGCAACAAGATTACTCTGTGACTGCATGGTTACAATTTTCAGGTTCACGTAATCAGAGATTACTAATTTGCAAATTGAAAAGTTCACATAAGTGGTTGCAAAATTCATTCCCCCATCGGGTGTGAAAAAACTACCCCCCTGGTGGTAAGTCTTAGGGCATACATTAACGCTAAAAAAGTTTTCGATACTTGCGGTAGACATAGAACATGTAACCCATGTGCAGCTTTGCGCTTAACAACAAACAACACAAGAAACCTAAACCGAATTAGATGAAACCCATACAATCTTTCCACGTGTGGAAATAAATAATACCAAGAAATAACTCACGTAAGACAACAAAATGTGAAGGATTAACGTTTGTGTAAAACAAATACCTTCTTACAAAAAAGGCTTAGATTAAATTAAAAAATTCCTGACTCATTCTCACTTTGAGCATATGCTATTCCTTTTGTAAAACTGGCAGGCTATATATCAAAGCTCCAGCTACAAAAACGTAACTTTCATTGTGATATTGTTACGTCCATTTTCAAATTTTTTACCGCATATAAAAAGAAAAAAAGAGGACACACGCACTTAGATATCCACTGATAAAGTAATTACATGGGATGTGTCCAAAGCTTCTGCTAAATGAAAATACAAGATGTGAGTGAAAATCAATTTTTAACCTCGGGATTTCCCTACTAATGAATTCCACAAGCTAATAAAGGATAAGCATCGATACTTTTTATTTACTGATTTTTATCAGCTACAAATAAGTAAAGTATTGAGACACTGAACCATTAACACGCTGGTTTTAAACTGTGACAAATACCACACACGAAAAATAGATACTTATCGTAAAACCTCGCAACCTACATTTCCACACGCAGAGCGGCGATATCGGCACTAACCTAAAGAAGTATTTATTTATTTTTTTCAATCGTTAAAAAGCCATAACATTTAGAAAAGCATGAAGTTGTGGATAATACGTTAACTGGTAAACATATATTCTCTATTAAACTTGACGTAAAAAATATCTGTGATCACAGGCTGTTGCCACTATCAACAAGTTTACTGATTTTTATAAATTAAGATCTTACAAGCAGCATATCAATTTGTCATAGTAGGATATTGGATATAAAGTAAAGCAGGTTGGGCAATCTTCCCTGAGTTGTTCTTTTCTCATTTGGTAACGGAATTAAACAGTAACCAAAGTATAAGTGTTGAAATAAATTACACTAACAACCAGATTGGAGTTTATTATATACAACTGAATGGAACTTCATATGTGAACAAATCACATTCAGATACGGGGAAAACATGGTTATTGGTAGTTAATCACAAACCTACACAATGGGTTATCTGTGGTGTGCCCACCATGGGTATCGAAACAAGGACGGGGTATTGATTTACCATTTTCTTATGGTTATTATCTTTGTTCCTCACAACATAAGAACAGATACTTAAGGCTGTATTAAATTCATAATGAGCTCACGACCAGTTTCAGTTCCACAGTTATCTTTCTTTTTTTACATTAATGTTTTAACTATCAAAGCAACCTTTTAAAATAGTACATTTGCATCTTAAAACGTTTATCTGGGCTCGTAGGCAACAATTTTTTTTCGTTAATCTGGCCCAACCTACAATAATTCATCTTCTTTTGTTACTTTATTGATTCTATACAAATAAAATAAATAGTAAAGTAACTTATGGTGTGTTGCAGAGGTGGGCAATCTAAACTAATCTGTGGCCCGTAAGACCCACCACACACCTTTACCTCTCATAAGCCAAAAATGATACGTTTGAATATAAAAATTGGCTGTGTATGAAACGTATTAAAGTTGTAATAATCCTTTCTACTAGCGATTTTAAAAAAAGTATGGAACACAAAATATAAATCATTTTAATTGTATGTAATATTTATAAATTTTATATATATTTACATATTAGTGGGTGTATTATAATATTACGGTCTATCCCACTATTCGTTGGTAAAAAGAGTAGCCCAAGAGTTGGCGATGGGTGGTGATGTCTAGTTGCCTTCCCTCTAAACTTACACAGCTGAATTAGGGAGGGCTAGCACAGATAGCCCTCGTGTAGCTTTGTGCGAAATTCAAAACAAACAAACATCATGGTAAAAGAAGAAAATATTTTATAATATATTCAAGGTCGTAATTATGGCAACTGCACCAGTGACATCACATGGTTACCTAAGGTAGTAATAAATACTAATGAACTGGCTGAATGTTAATTTATCTTGTATTTGTGCAGCAGATTTCACAATAAATATAAGAAATGAGATATAGGGGTATTTCAGGGACGTATGGTCTGACTGACCTACAGGTCTCCTGAAGGAGTATAATTACACTGTCGTTAACTTTTCTTAATAATGTTAAGCCTTGTGTTCTGTTTTTTAACAAATTGAATCGTTTGCTGACTTGTGACGTCCACGTAATTCATGTGCTTTCCCTGATAATGTAACTGGCGTGGAGTAAAGTCATTTGTAAGTGTACAACTGACAAGACAATTGCAATTAAAATTACTTGAAGTGACTGAAAGACGCGATTTGAAAATACAAAAAGTTTAATTAGACCAATGTAAAATCTGATGAAGACTCCTTCTGCAGTCGATTTTATAACCCATGTTTTCTTGCAGTATATACTTTCATTTCATTAGTACGGAAACCCTGAATCACAACGTGACAAAATAAAATCTGAAGGCCTCCTCTCGTTCGTAGGAGATAACACTATGTACAGTAGCTTCCGTTTCTTGAATAATGGTTTGTTTTGAATTTCGCTACACGAAGGTTATCTGCGCTAGCCATCCCTAATTTAGCAGTGTAAGATTAGAGGGAAGGCAGCTGGCCACCACCACCCACCGCCAACTCTTGGGCTTCTCTTTTCCCAACGAATAGTGGGATTGACAGTGACATTATAACGCCCCCACGGCTGAAAGGGTGAGCATGTTTGGTGGGACTGGGATTCGAACCCGCAACCCTCGGATTATGAGTCAAGAGCCTTAACCACTTGGTTATGCCGGGCCTTATCAAAGTGTTCTGTAGTGTTCTGAGACTTAAAAACATAGCACGATATTTACCAAGAATTCCCAGTTTTTCTCTTTCTTGTAATCCTAGGTGGAAATACAAAGACGCTAAATTCTTTAGTTCAGGTGTCGTTTTTTGATATCTTGTATAGGCAATTGAAGTTACGTTGTTAGTAAACACTGTTCTTACTGTGCTAACAAAGTTGTCTCGAATAGTATGAAGAATGTGAACATGTTTAACATATTCATACGTGTGACTTCTTATGTCGTGCGTACGAGATGAGACCTTCGATTTCTTTTTTCACCTTGCAGTTCTGGGGTTTCATATATTAGTACCAAACGGTTTAACAGAGACAAATGTAACGAGAACATCTGTAGCCCTTATAAATATTTGATATATGCATTTCATACAAATAATTATTTATTCTATTATCTACAATTTCATTACCTGACATTTACAGGCGACTTTATAATATTTCTGAAGCCTAATAAAAATTGTTTCTTATTAGACTTCACAACATTCATTGAAGATTGTTTGGCTGCGTAAAACAAATAGGTATAATTTACAGGCTGGGAATAGTTTATCATTGTTCACGGAATATTTTTCTGTTTCTTAACTTTGTGACCCATGTGGAACAGCAATAAATTGATAGATATACAACAATAAAATCCGGTGTTCCAATCTGCTTAAAGTAAAGAATGCAGATAGCTCTGAATAGATTTAGTTAAAACAAAAGTTACTTTGTTTAGACCACCAACTTTGGATGCATGCGATTGTTTGTTTGTAATTAAGCACAAAGCTACCAATGGGCTATCTGTGCTCTGTCTATCGAGTATCGAAATCTAGATTTTAGCGTTATAAGTCCCCCCCCCGGACAAAAAGAAGTTTCTCTGCTACTGGAAACATTATACATTATGCTCTCAGTACAGTACACTAATGCAAGTTAAAAGTTAACACTAAGCTTTGGTGAGACTAAACATTGTAATCCCCACATCGGTACACACCAAATCAATAGATCATACTGCAAAAAAAAAAATACATAATTAAATACAAGTGCAAATTCTTGACATCTTTAGTACACGCCTTCTTGCAGTGCTCTAGGCTCCTACTTTAATTTTAGGTCACCTAAAAATGGTGATTATATATTGGTGACGAGGAACACTTACCTCAATTACGAACTGACGGCGAGGAAAAATAAGAAGTAACTTTCAAATATATCAAGTAAGGGCAATGACCATTAGGTAGACTAGTAAGGAAGCGAGTTCTTCAGATCCTCGATAAAACTCGATCAATTAAATTAAACGAACAAGAAATACCTAAATTTTCGGAAAGTGCAAGCATTTTTTATCTAAAAGATGTTTTCTGGGCTGTAAATCTGGTCAGCTTAGGCTTGACAATAAAGTGGATAAATCTAGTTGGCTTAAATTTTCTGCTCAGTGGCTCAGTCTGCAGGCATGTAACGTTAAGAATTGGATTTCGATACCAGTGGTCAGCAGAGCCCAAATAGCCCATTGTGTAATAACGTCATTAATGACGTCATCTGCCTAGTTGTTGTTGTTTTTTCCTGTCTGTATTTGAAATATATTTTGTTTGCATAGAATTCTTGCCACTCCGAATAACATCTTCAGACATTTGGTATAAAACAATTAAAACAAGCTATGATTTAAGTCGCGGCATCTTATCACTACATAAACATACCTGCTGAGCAACGTTGTCTGTATATATAAATCACATTTTTCTCTTGTGCCTGATCATCATAATGTCAATATATATATATGCGATGTGTTAAAAAAACTGGACCATGCTTTGTACATGCTTCTCCTGTTACACGGTGATATTACATGATATAAAGACAATTTATGGAAAGTTATTTTATTCAAAAATCGATAAATGTAAGATTAATAGAACGTAAAATTCCGCTAAGATTTATAAACTGTCCATATCTGCCACCTGTAAGTTGGTTAGAACACGCACCAAGTAACAATATCGCAAATACAGACTGACGTTTGTGAGTGTGATGAAATTAAAATGGTCTTACCTTCCCGTCCTTGAATTTGAAAATAAAGTCCTACTTAACAAATACTGACGCACAAGTTTTCACAAACAAGCTTTCTTCGCCGTCAATGAAGTGAAATAAAAACTTCGTGGAACACTAGTTTCTTCTATACTACCGTAAACCACTCTGAATGATCTCCACCTCAAATGCGTGGTTAAGTTACAACTTCAATAAACTTTCCCAGCAAACCTCATCGTTGACGTCACGTATTCGTAAGGTTCCGGGGTGGGGGACTTGTTTCAAATCTACACCTGCATATTACTTGATGAAAAGCTGTACCCAGACGCTTGTTCGAAAGCAACAAGTCGTATGGAGACAGGTGCCCCTCTCTCACACACACACATATACATACATACACTGAATTTTAACGAGCTGTAGTTACATTACACATTCCAGCCACCAGAGGGAGAGATAGCTAGGAAAAGGAAGCTTAAAATGTGTCACAAACTTTGTTATTTGTAGAATAAATTGAATATTGAAGAAACAGGATAATTAATTTTGACATTTGTTGGTCTCTTTATGATCCACAGGTGGCTCAGACGTAAGGTTGAGGGCTTATAACGCTAAAATCCGGAGTTCAGTTCACCGTGATGTAAACGGAACAGCTAGGCCCATTGTGTATCTTTCCTCTTAACAACAACAAAGTTTCCTTTCTGTAGAATTATAACACAGCGATAAAATGTAACGATTTCTGAACATGGATGAAGCAATTAGAAAGCATATGAAAATACAGTGTTTTGTATGCAAAATAATTTTCTCTGGAAAAAATACCGACTTGTTAGAAAATTGTTTAACTTTATATTGCTTTAGTTTGTCGTTAATTATCACTTATAACAAGCATCTTATTTATGTATTAATTATTAAAAAAAGAAATATTCTCGCGAGAGATCAAACATTAAATGCATAATTCTGCTTCATTCCTGTTGGGCAATGGGTTGGTTGGTTCACCTGCAGTAAAGCCACATTGGATCGTCTGCTGTGTCCACGGCAGGGAATTGAACTCCTGGTTTTAGCGCTCTAAAATGTGTAGACTTACCGCTGTCCCACAACAGGACTGTTGGTAGTACGTAAAATTTTCAGGGAGGTTAAACAGAACTTCACTGTTTTAAAACTTAGACTGTTTTGTTTTGAACTTATGTATTATAAAGAACATAAACCTTCATTTGTAACGAATGTTTATTCTGTCAAACGTGTAAAAGTGTATATAAAAAGAACTGGTCCTTAAAAATGTATTTATAAGGCGTATATTCTCTACCAGTGAAAATAAAATATAGTTTGTTTTTATTTTGTGGAAAATACAGACCAAGTTCTTGGGTGTATCACCTACTTATTTGAGTTCAATCAACTTTTTATTTTACAAACTGAAGTGGGTAGTTTTTGTTGTTTTTCTGTATTAAAGAATGCTTGACAACTCTGTTATAACTCAGAAATTCCGTATCATTTTTTTAATGATAATGTACCAGCTTTAACCTAATAAATTCCTCAATCTGTTTATCTCTATATATAAACTGTTGAGAAGAGAGATCGAACATAAATACCTCACAATCCAACATTTATGGACATTTCGATCAAGTCTTTTAACCTGAACACATAACATATAGTTCCACATGTGTATACAAATGTGGAGAACTTTCATCTAAACATTTTTTATCATTACTACCTTAGATGCAAGTTGAACTATCATTACAAACAAAATATCGTTGTCATAAGTATATTATGGTAGTTCTTAAGAGTCGGGCAATATTTTGAAACGTTCTGCCTTAACTAAATTCTGTAAAATCAAGGAGTGAAAATCTGCATCTCTCTTACCAAATGTCCGCACATATACACACTCAACACATTTTAAAACAAATGTTAGGGTTATTGGTACTGTACCTAAAGTTAAGCGAGACAAGTTTCGTACAGTTATTTTACGTTAGAATCGCTTTAATTGATTTTCATTTCATAAATTTATTATTGAAGTCTAAATGCTCCGTAAGGATTTAGCAGATATGGTTATTTTCGACACATAAACTACTATTGAGGCAAATTGCCCATGATTAAAGTGAAGAACTGATCTAGCTCAACGTTTTTAGTCATGCAATTACAAAAAAAACGTACGTTTGAGTGTTTTCAGTGGATATAATTATATTAGGCCTATGGGTTGGTTCGTTTGAATTTCACGCAAAGTTACACGAGGGATATCTGCGCTAGCCGTCCCTAATTTTGCAGTGTAAGACGAGAGGGAAGAGCTAGTCATTACCACCCACCGCTAACTCTTGAGCTACTCTATTATTAACGAATAGTGGGATTGACCATAACATTATAACGCACACACGGCTGAAAGGGCGAGCATGTTTGGTGTGACGGGGATTCGAACCCGCTACCCTCGGATTACGAGCCGATTTCCTTAACCACCTGGCCATTCGTATACTCAGATTTTCTCAAGCCAAACAAACGAGAGAGCTTTACTAACTTTCTCTGAAAAGATTATTATCTAAGCACTCAGATTTTCTCAAGCCTGATACAAGCCAGACAGACGACAGAACTTTACTAACTTTTTCTGAAAATATTATTATTTAAACACTTGAATTTACTCAAGCCAGACAGAACTTTACTTTCACAACAAAGCTCGGCCGTTTCCTTGACTGTGAAACAAGTTTGACTTACTATACTCAAGGACAAACAGGTGAGCATCCAACTGTTAACGCCACCTTTACTTTCTGTAGTCTAAGTAAACCAACATTACTGTGTACAATACAACCGACTTTATTAAAATAATACAACACAATCACATTATCAGATCAGTTGTTCAAAAATAATCAAATCCTCCAGAAGTTCAAAACAGAGCTTCTGACGCCAAGTCTGGCGATGAACACTTTCGCCTTTTAATTCTATATTATTGTACTTGGATCATTATTTACTGCTAATAGTACCAGGTAAAATACCTCTGGATTTTAACAAACACTAAAGTTTTATTTACAGATAACTGAACAAAACAAAAATAAAGTCTCTTGACGTTTTTAAAATCATACAATGGTAAAATTAATTTCTGTTCGTTACTCTGTCTTAAGTTTTGGCCAAATGTAGTAATAGTAATAATCTTAATTTCATCAAAATTGAAAGAATTATTATGAATATACTTTACACTAGTTAGGTTTCAGATTAGGAGGTGTTTTTGTCTTTTTTATACGTATTAACTATTATTGGTACTTAAACAACTCACCCTGAGGCTTTATTTGATGCCACGCAGCAACGAGTGCATTGCCCTCAATATTTACCTGCTGGGGTGACTTGCCTTCTGCGAAACCTCCTGCTCTTACTGAATATCTTATACGAAAATCATTGAGCTATATGTAAACACATACATTTCAATGAGCGAATTTAAGTCATTAGCGCCCTCTGCAATTTCACTTATCGCTCACACAAATTGGCTTGAAAAATTTTCTTACGACAGAGCTATTATTAATATCTCTTTCTCTATTAAACGACTGTCATTGAGAATATTAAGAGTTAAAACAAGTAAATTAAAAACGAACTACAGGATAAAAGAAACTGTTGCTATGCCCATCATTACGTAATGGGTTACAGTAAAATTGCACAGAATCAGTAAAACAATCTTGAACAGGGTGAGAATACTAATAATAGGCTATGTATTCATTTTTAAAGGGCCCGGCATGACCAGGTGGGTTAAGGCGTTCGACTCGTAATCTGAGGGTCGCGGGTTTGAATCCCTGTCGCACCAAACATGCTCGCATTTTTAGCCGTGGTGGCATTATAATGTGACGGTCAGTTCTACTATTCGTTGGTAAAAGAGTAGCCCAAGAATTGGCGGTGGGTGGTTATGACTAGCTGCCTTCCATCTAGTTTTACACTGCTAAATTAGGGATAGCTAGCGCAGATAGCCCTCGTGTAGCTTTGCGCGACATTCCAAAAGAAACATTTTTAAAGTTAAGGAAAATACGAGTGATAATATATTATTCGTTTTTTGACAAAAATACCATTTGGAATACAGTACTGTGTAAAAGTATTAGGACAAGAGAATATTTCGTCATTCTTTCCATTTCTTGGGGCTAGTTCTTTCATGTCATTATAGAACGTAAATTTTAACATTATGATAATGCTTCATTGATACCTATTGAAAACTGAATGAATCAGGGTGAGAATACTTATCATTTCTAAAATTCCCATATACTTGTACCAAGGGTGTGACATAAGGGTTCTGTTTGAAAGAACATACTGATCAAATTTAGGTTCTGAAATAACTGTCATAGTACCCCATGCAGTGTCTTAAGTATAAGCTAACAAGAAGCTATTTAATAATAATCCAAAATAAATGTAAACAAAAACAGTGTTTAACACTATATATTAAGTTTTGTTGTCATGCAACGGCCCAAAAGTCATAGAGAATTGTCAGTAGAGCAGAGAGTTCGCATGACAGCTTTACGTGATGCTGGTTGGACTCTTGGACAAATTGCTGCATCCTTTAAATGCTTTTCAAACACTGTCAAATACACCCTAGATCGTGAGACTGAGACAGGTAAATTTGAAAACAGGAAAGAAGTAAAGAGGCAGGACACCAAAATTCAATGATACTGATGTTAAGTATCTTCGTTAATACATCTTTAAGAAAAGAAGGAAGACTCTCATTGATATTAAGCATGAGGTAAATGACCATACACCAAATGGTCTACACTAACTAGAAGACTCAATTAAAATGGAATATTTGTTGGTGTAACCGTTTAAAAACCTTTACTTTGCTCTCTAAATTTTGTAAATATATTGAAATGTACAAAAATGGGCTATTGATGATTGGAAATGTGTGTTGTAGGCTCATGAGTCCAAGTTTAAAATATTTTGTTCAAAGCATAAGTTGCATTTTTAGCGGAAGAAAGGTGAAAGATACTTACCTCCATTCCTAGCACCTACCATGAAACATGGAGGAGGCAGCGTGATAGTTTTGTGGTGATGTGTTTGTTGTTTTGTTTTTTTTTCTGTTAAGGTGACCAAAGGTTTCTGCAAAATAGATGTAATTGACGCATTTTGAGGTATTTTGGGCATTTCAGTTGCTTCAAATATTGAAGAATGGTGTGTATTAAGAAGTATGATGCCCATATTCACAGAAGTATGAAGATGGTTATATAATGACGATTGACTATTATGAGAAAAGTGTTGAGAAACTTCCTGTTTGTCTGTTTATGTTAACTACAAGTAATACTATTAAGGTCGTAAGAAGAGCTATGAAAGTCTCATTACAAAGACGGAACTGAGTTTTCCCGAGAACTTGGCGTCGGGCACAGCATGTGAAATGCCACAGCAAATATTTATTTCATTAAGCACAAAACTGCCAAAAAAAGAAAGTGAGCCAGAACTTTGAAGAAGTATCTGTGACAAGAATGTGTGTATAGATAGAAGGTACCAATTTACCGACTCTATCTGCAATCAGTAAATAAGCAGTTTTGTTTTTGTTGTTGAGTATTGTAAAATGATCGAGAAAAAATAACTGTTTGGAAGATAATAACAATATTATAAAGTTTGAATAAAACTCGTGTTTAGAGCCGAAAACTCAGTTCTCCGAACTCCAAGCCAATTCTTGTGAAAAATTTTCCTGAGCTGAAGTCAGTTGCAATCTAAGTCAGCTGAATCTTGAAGACAGTCATGCCCATGACCATTATTGTGATGAGTTCTCTAAACGTTTCTATCCTTAACTCTCTGTAAGCAACTTACTGCCATTATTTGTAATCAGATGACATCGTAAAACACAGCTAAATTGATCTAATATGGAACGTATTCTTAAAGAGTGTTTTGTTTATTTATTTTGAAAGAGTTTGTTAGTGTAATCCAAGTACCCAACTTTGATTGTAAACATATGATATTTTGAAAACATATTAAAAGTACTTATTTTTAATAGTCTTAGTCTATGACTCGGATTCTTTACATTAACTGTAAATACCTTGGGTTAGTGCATGTGTGCTCCACTCGCTCACTGCATTTCTCAACTCATATAAATAAAGGTGTAACTTGCAGATTTAACTGAAACTCTAACGGCTAATCTGAACCAACCGGCCTGCCCCATTACAGAATAATGGGCCAGTACAAATACCATCAGATACGGATCTATCATGGTATACACCCAGTGGTTTGTGTGTTATTAGTTAACAATCTTACTACTAAGAAGATAGGGATCCCAAACACTCCTCATCCAACCTATTCAGAAATCACTTAGCTAAGAAAGAAGCTAAAGCTGAAATCATTTAAATGATTCAATGACCCCCACAGAGCCCTGATCTCAACCCAATCAAAAGTTATTTCCAAAGAAACTTTATGGGAGTGTATTAGAGACATTTGGAGTAAAACATCAAACTACAGTTTGATTAAACATGTTTCAACATTACTTGAAAGACTGCCTGCAGTTATTAAAGTAAAAGTGGGGCATACAAAATATTAACTGTTTGCTGAACTCAAGCACTTCCACTGATTTTCTATTGTTCTAAATCAGTGATTCTCAACCTCTGTGCCGCGAGAGATTGGCAGGTGTGCCGCAGTGTTTTTGAAACACATTTAACTTTTTTGGGATTTTACAAGTAAGTCGAACACATCAGTTAATAAAAGCTGCTATAGAGACACTCTGAAACCTTCCAAAACATTCGATGGTTTTCATTGAACTCGAGCACTGAGAAGTTCATACTTAAATTTCATTCTCTACTGCAACAGTTCGACTGTTAGTTTAATTGCGGCACAACAAGCGCTTCGTACGACATATATGATGCATCAAGTAATCAAACTGCTTTCTGGAACACGTTATCATTCTACGGTAAGCTACAGCTACTACGCTGTAGGTAGGAATTTTATATCAACTGCAGAACTTCGTGCTTATCGTGTATGAATTAGCTTTATCATTTATCCATGGAAAAATGTTTAAGTAAGTCTGGTGCTGCAAAGGAGAATGTGTTGAATCAAAAGCAAGGAATCAAACGAAAGTACAAAAACGAATACATCGAATACGGTTTTATCGCTTTGGAATCGGAACATTCTCAATTACCATTCTGTCTACTCTGCAATGCAGCTTTATCGAACGAGGCGCATGTTCCTGGCAAACTGAAGAGACACTTGGAAACAAAACATTCAGCTGTGAAGGATAAACCAAAAGAATACTTCGACAATCTCGCGGGTCAACAACATGAATAATCAAGAAAGCTTGTGAACTACATGAAGCTGCCCGAAAAAGGATTGATTGCAAGTTATAAGGTTGCTCAATTATTGGCAAAACGCAAGAAAGCGCATACGGAGGCCGAATCAGTCATTGCGCCAGCGTTAGCAATCATCGTTGAAACTATGCTTGGAACGGATGCCTCCAAAAAGGTTAAGCAAGTTCCACTGTCCAATGACACAATTTCACACATAATTGTAGACTTGTCGTCGGATTTGAAGGATCAAGTTTGCGAACACTTCGAAGCGCCTGAAGATGAATTGTCTCTTCTATGGTCTCTTCAAGATGATGAATCTACTGACGTTAGTGGAAAAGCTCAAGTTCTGATGAATGAAAACATTTTGCTCTTCAAATTACATTGGAATAACTGTGTTTGCACCGATGGCTGTCCTTCAGTGCAAGGAAAAAAGAAGGGATTCGTCACTCTGGTGCGCCAACAAAATCCAAACATTAGGATTGTTCACTGCATGATTCACAGAAATGCGCTCGCCTCCAAATCTTTGCCGAAAGATTTGCAGTCTGTTATGAATCAAGTTATTCAAATGGTGAATATCATCAAGTCTCGGCCACTTCAGTCTTGACTTTTCTCTCTTTTCTGCGAGGCATGGATTCAGATTACAAAAAGCTACTGTATCACGCTGAAGTACGATGGCTTTCGAAAGGAAAGGTGTTAAGGCGTCTTGTCCAACTAAAACTGAAGTAATTTCTTTCATGGAGGTTGAGGAAGCAGAATTTGAATTTTCTGTTCATGATGAAATCTGGTGGCTGAAGGTTCAGTTTCTCTCCGACTTGTTTAACAAATTAAATTCTCTGAAATTAAGTCTCCAAGGACCGTCTGATAACATTATTAGTGCAACGTCAAAACTGAAGGCCTTTGTTGAAAATGTGACGCTGTGGAAGAATAAGATCTCGAAAGGATTCGTTTGTTTGTTTGTTTGTTTTTGAATTTCGCACAAAGTTACTCTAGGGCTATTTGTGCTAGCCGTCCCTAATTTAGCAGTGTAAGACTAGAGGGAAGGCAGCTAGTCATCACCACCCACCGCCAACTCTTGGGCTACTCTTTTACCAATGAATAGTGGGATTGACCGTAACATTATAACGCCCCCACGGCTGAAAGGGCGAGCATGTTTGGCGCGACGGGGATGCGAAACCGCGACCCTCAGATTACGAGTCGCACGCCTTACGCGCTTGGCCATGCCGGGCCCTCGAAAGGAGTCCTTGATTGTTTTCCTTCTGTTAACGAATGTCCGTCAAAGAAGAAAATTGTCCCTCAAATTTTGAACACATTAAGCGATTTACAGTCCGCACTAAAACATTACTTCCCGTCACTTGCTGTCGACACATATAACTGGGTGACCTATCCTTTCGGAATCAACGAGACAACAAATCTTACAATTGAGGAGGAAGAACAGCTTATTGATTTACGAAACGACAAATTTTATCAGTCATTGTTTCCTGAAAAGAACTTGGATGAGTTTTGAATTTCCATTAAAAATTCATATCCTGCAATCAGTTCAAAAGCAGTTGAAGTTCTGCTTTCTTTTGCATCTTCGTGGTTTTGCGAAGTCGATGATGAAATGCGAGCTTGTTTGTCTGCGTTAGAGCCTCGCTTCAATTTGATTTGCTCTGCTTTTCAATTTGATTTTACATATGTAAAAATAAAAGGTTTTGATTTTTCTGCTATACCTCAAAATCGTTAAAAAGCCTTAGAACGACACTCACGGCCAAAGCAAGCGATATTAATGTCATCTGCCCATTGACAATACTATTGCTCACGGCCAAAGCAAGCAATAATTAATATCGCTTGCTTTGGCCGTGATTTTCGTTCTAAGGCTTTTAACGCTTGCCGTATAAAGTGTACCTAAAAAAATCGTTAAGGCTTTCCAGGTGTGCCGCGAAAATTTTCAGATTGTTGTAGTGTGCCGCAAGTCAGAAAAGGTTTAGAACCATTGTTCTAAATCTTAAGATTATTAACATTTTAATGTTTCAGCTGTGATTTACCTTCTTTGAAAGTAGCCTGAAATCTAATTTTTGACTTTATCCTAACACTTTTTCACAGCATTGTATTTCTAAGAAACTAGTTTGCTAATATCCACAAGTTATTTTAACAGGTTTAAATTTTACTTTATTTACATTTTTAATTTGTTTGCTTTTTGAAAGATATTTTCTGCTGTAAGGGTCTAAATTTTGCGTGAAGCTACACGAGGGCCATCTGCGCTAACCATCCCTAATTCAGCAGTGAAAGACTAGAGGAAAGGAAACTAGTCATCACTACCCACCGCCAACTGTTGGGCTACTCTTTTACCTACGAATAGTGCGATTGGCCGTCACATTATAACGCCCCCACGACTGAAAGGGCGAGCATGTTTGGTGCGACAGGGATTCGAAACCGCGACCTTCAGATTATGAGTCGAACGCCTTAACCTACCTGGCCATGTCGTCCCACGAAGTAATTATAAGCTCCTATATCTTAAATGGCTTTGCCTTAAAAACTTCTTTTCAAAGGAGAACAAAATTCCAGGAAAGTTTTTGTATGGTGCAGGGTGTTTCAAAACGGTATTTTACTCTATACTTACATTACGTTTTTCCTGCACTAATTTGATTTTAGCTCACTACCCTCTCTCTATTTCAATAATACAGTATGAGTGATTTAAATAGAATTTCAATGTGCAAGGTTATTGTGAAGACCAACGAATTCTATGCAAAGCACATATTACTCGTAGTGGCTTCATTTAGGGTGCGTTTGATTTAAATGATCAATTTAGAATGAATTAATTTATTGTACGATAAAATAAAATATGTAATCAATGTAATATATAATATCAAGCGGAAAATATGAGTTTAAGAGAAGCTGCATAAGAAATGAATGATTATAAGTGACAGTAATATTTCAAACTTACCGATTTTAGAGGCAAAATATTTTACAAACCGTTAGAATTGGTGACATGATCAGCCAGTTTGTGGCCCGGCATTGCCAGGTGGTTATGGAGCCCGACTCGTAATCTGTGGGGGGCGTTATAATGTCCAGTCCATCCCACTATTCGTTGGTAAAAGAGTAGTCCAAGAGTTGACGGTGGGTGGTGACGACTAGCTGCATTCCTTCTAGTCTTACACTGTTAAATTAGGGACGACTACCGGAGGTAGCCCTCATGCAGCTTTGCATGAAATTCGAAACAAACAAACAAACAGCCCACTTTTGAGCTTATGACCAGTTTTTGAAAATGTACATAAAAATATCAACACAAGAAATGACATCTATTTCATTCAACAATGTAGAAAGCAACAACTAACCCCAAGCTTTGTAAAGGTAAAACTATCAAAAGATTTTAATCAATGCACAAACATCATCCAAAATTTACAGAAACACTACTTAAAGCCATGTTGAACACGAAATACAAAGAACTACATGACTTACAGAAACAAAAAATAAATCTAGACCATCAACTGGCATGCTGCATTAAACTAGAGATTTACGGACTTGCACAACGAAACATAAACCAAATCAACACTAGGAACGACAGGGACAAAAAGATCTGCCACAACAAAAACTAGAGAAACTAAGATGCAAAAACAGAAACGACACCAACGCAACAAACTGTTGACTAACCTCATAATTAACAGATCCGACCGACAATTAAACATGGACGAGATTCATCTACTTAACAAAGGACTCAACTTCGCAATAACACCTAGGTACATTCCAACCTTAGAAATCAAAACATGTTTAGAAGACCTAGCCAGGAGACTTGTGATACTTTCCACAGAAAACAAAAACAACCGAAAGCAATCCACAGAAAGAAGACAACTTACTTCGACGATTCTATTGACATCCAGTCATCCAACAGCCAAACTTCTCAGGAAAAATTAAAAATTTCTATTTTTCAGAAACGCCTAAAAACAATTTAAACGATTTTTCAAAGAATTTTCTCACAATAATTTCACAAAACAGAAAACTAAAAAACAACCTTTCAAAAAGAGACATTATTTGTATTAAAAACCTAAAACAAGACAAAAATTCTAAAAGCAGATAAAGGAAACGCTATAGTCATAATGATCACGAATGAATACGTCCAAAAAATTACAAGCATTCTATCAGACACAAACAAATTTAAACCAATACACACAACTCCAACAAAAACACACGAAAATCCGACTCAGTTTCAAAAACACTTTATTCCTACCTACGCAAGACCGACTCACGCACACCACAAATATACGGCATCCCCAAACCTCATAAACCAGATTGTCCATCACCACCAATAATGCCCACATATGAATCGCTTAATTACAATATTTGTAAGTACATAGCATGGGCATTCTCCAAATATGTAACATCAGCCAGCTCATTCATCAAAGACCCCTTAATCAACCTTAATCAACTTAATCATAAAGCCTTAGTGGCCAGCTTCGATGTCATATCTCTCTTTACAGAAGTCTCAACCACTGAAGCTTGCAAGATAGCCTTAGAACTGTATATTCGAGACCCTAATCCATCAATAGACACTCCCAGTAACCAATTAGTTACCCTCATAGAATTCACCACGAAAGAAAAACCTCATGCTCAACAACCACAACTATATACAAACAAATGGTCTGAGCATGGGCAATCCAGTTTCACCAGTTCCAGCCAATATATTTATGACACAAGTTGAAACACAAGCAATTAACTCAGCATTACATCCACCACTATATTGGTACAGATATATAGACGACACGATTGTGGGATTCACATCTACAGAACACACACTTAATTTTTTCAATACATTAACTCTATACATCCCAACATTAACTTCACATGTGAACAGGAAGAAACCAATCAAATATCATTTCTTAACCTCAAAATTACATGAACTGATACACAATTTAAAACAGAAATCCATCGAAAAATCACCCATACTGGACTATACATTCCTTGAGACTCAGCACATGAAGCAAAACAAAAACTCAACATACTAAGAAACCAAATAAACAGTCATAAAACTATGCTAACCACATAAAAAAACGATGAATTAGACAAAATAAAACAATACTTTCTCAACATCAACAAGTTTCCTCCACAAACCGTAGAAAACATTATACGTACACACCTAGACAAAAAGCAAAATCAACTAACAAAAGTAAATATACCCCACGATTTCAAAAATCATGAAACGATGTACTGCTGCATACCATATATTCCCGACATCAGCAGAAAAATAACCAACATTTGGCAAAAACTAGTAACAAAATATGACATTCCAGCTAATACCAAATTTATTCAAAAACCAGGCACAAACCTAAGGTCTATACTATGTAAAAAATATACTGACAAACACAACACCAACATTATTTATAAAATACATTGTGATAACTGTCATGACTTTTATATTAGAGAAACAAGTAGAAAAATGAAAACCAGATTCAAAGAACACAAAAAGTCACCTTCACACGTTTTCGAACACTGTAAATCAAATAAACACAACCATAGAAAACACCTAAATATTAAATAAAGAAACAAACGCAAAATTAAAGAAGCCTTACTTATACAACAACTCAATCCCAAAATAAACCAATACAAAGGAATACCTTTATACCTATATTAATAATTGTATCCAAAATCTAAGCACGCCCTCTACATTCATACACTCAATTACACAACCGCCTTCAAACATGTGGTCAACTACCGGTGAGTAATCCGTTATTTCTTTGTGAACCTGACATGACCGAAGAAGGTCGAAACGTTGTTCGCTCCTCTGTTAGTGCTTTCTCTACTCATACAAGCCGATTTTAAATGTATAAATATCTGGATGTTTCTCCCTGTAACAAAAATCAAATATAAAGCAGAATATTTTTCTGTAATCTTCCAAAATTAAAAAAAACCATAAACATCATTGTTTCAAAGTAACGCTATTATTAACTGCTTGGTTTCAATCCTACTAATTGTCAACTTGTATCAAAGGATATAAAATACACAGTGATCAAAAGATTGATATCTCCTTTATTATAAAAAATAGAACATAAAGGGATATTACTTGATTAATAGATGATTTAACCTGAAGATGACCTAGGAAGGTCAAAACGTTGTTTTCTTCTTATCAGTAAAAGTGTTAATACCTATACCAGCCGTTCTGAGATGCAGAATGGTAGTCTGTTACAAAACTTGATGCAAAGAATGATGAAAATAAACAACAGTAGTAGGCCGTTTGTTAAGCGTTCAGTCTACAATGGCTATGAATACATTGCAAAACAATATTCTAGATGTGGTAAAGTTTCAATCACTACTGGAATTCGGGTGGAATAGAAAATCGTTTGCAAATGGTTGTGGATCATTTATATTCTGAGGCTCATAGAAAAGTAGAAAAGCATCTCTAACTTAAAAAAAATCATCCAATATAGCAGCAAACCATTTTATTGTTGCCATGAAAGATCATGACATGGATACTATTTCATCTTTTCAACTATTTGCAGGAGACCTTCACCACAGAAATTCAGTTCACCATGGAGAGATACTGGATTGCATTACAACCACTTAACAAATAACCTGAGTTAGAAATGAATGATGTATCATTTATAGCGTGCAAATTGATGACAGTGATTTTAAGGAGATAGAAGACAACAAGTTCATTAGTTATATTTGTTTTAGAATTATAAATTTACATGTTTAATATTTACAATCTTGAATTTTAGATAATGAGACAAAAGTTAATTTTAAGTTCGCATATAAAACTAAAATAAATTTAATTATGGAGCTTTATAAACTAAATAATCACAATTATTTATATCACACATATATGAACTTATTTTATTAAAGCTCGCTTATTATTTCACTATACTAATTTTCATTTATTTTGCTTATGAAATTTAAAATTATATTGATAATTTGGGGCTGTCAGCTAACAATTATCATAAACTATAAAAAACTAAAGTTTAATATAAGTATCAGTTTAAAAGACTGATGAGGAAATTAGCGAAATGTTTCTACTGAAAAAGAGCTGTTGGTTTTGAAGAGCAGTTATCGAACATTAATAGATAAATATTTTTTTTTTTTTTTTTTAGAATTAAGCACAAAGCTATACAATGGGCTATCTGTGCTCTGCCCACCATAAGTATCGAAACCCGATTTTTTATCGGCGTGAGTTCTGAAAAGTCCTGTTATATAATTCTTGTAACCGTAAATACTATTTATTAGTATGAAGACATGCCTTTTATATACTTGTTAGAACTAATCACAAGTAACTCGCTATAATTATTATAGAAAAACTTATTTTAAATATTAAATTGGCCAACTACTTTATTATACCAGTATTGTGCTATATAATATAAATCCAAAAGTTTGTATGAAATTAAGCACAAAGCTATATAATAGGATATCTGTGCTGTGCCAATCACAAGTATCGAAACCCCTTTTGTAGCGTTATAAGTCTACAAACTGTGGGTAAACCAAAATACAAGACAGATCTTTGCTCAAGTTCTGAAGACATAGATATTTCATCTTTTACTTTATAGTAAATATTACCTTTTTCGAAACTTTTTATTCTTAGTGAATAGTTTCCCGGTGGGACAACGGTAAGTTTTCGGATTTGCACTGCTAAAATCAGGAGTTCGATTCCCACCAGTGGACACAGCAGATAACCCGATGTAGCTTTGCTACAAGAAAAGACATCCTAATCAAGGCCCAAAATGGCCCGGTAGTTAGGAAGTGCTTGACTCGCAATCTCACAGTAGCGGGTTCGAAACCCCTCCCACCAAACTTGCTCGCCCTTTTAGTCATGAGGGAACTGTGGTCAGTCTCACTGTTCGGTGTTCAAATAGCTTTGCTCAAAATTCAAAACAAAGCAAAATTCTTCGGAAATTGGTGATCTTTTATTCTACCATTAAGATATCATTAAAAAAAAAGAACCACGAACGACTATTCCTTTTCGCCAATTTGTCTGCGCTTTATTTTCCACTCATTTCAAACCTGTCCCTCAATAGCATAGCAGTATGTCTGCGGACTTACAACGATAGAAACCAGGGTTCGATACCCGTGATGGGCAGAGCACAGATATCCATTTGTGTAGTTTTGTGCTTAAATACAAACATTTCAAATTACCTATAGTTGTACAGATCGTAGAATTTAGCTTAATTCTGCGAAATAGTTACATGGATAAACATCAGACAGTACTAGTTTGTTTGTTTTTTGAATTTCGCGCAAAGCTACTCGAGGGCTATCTGCGTTAGCTGTCCCTAATTTAGCAGTGTAAGACTAGAGGGAAGGCAACTAGTCATCACCGCCAACTCTTGGGCTATTCTTTTACCAACTAATAGTGGGATTGACCGTAACATTATAACGCCTCCACGGCTGAAAAGGGGATGCGAACCCGCGACCCTCAGATTACGAGTCGTACGCCTTAATCCACCTGGCCGTGCCGGCCCCAGCAGTACTAGTACTGTTATATTTATATGGATTGGGGCATTGCTTTAATTAAACTCTGTTGATTCTTCTTTTAATACTAATTAGCTTCAGTTGTAGGTGGAATAAGGTAAGTTGAATAATAACTTGCAATTAAAAATAATAATTTTAAATATGAGGAAATAAATATATAAATTCATGTTGAGTTTTACATCGAATAGTTTTGCTGTTCATACTTTTAAAAAACGGGAACCACTTTTTAAAACAAACTGACATGCTAGATACGAAAGTAATGCTAATTGTTTGAACAGCTTTCTTTATGGAGAACCAGTTATGAGAGAGTATTAGTGTGAAAGGCCGATTGGGGAAATTCAAATAAGACGTGACTTTTACACGTTGGTCTGGGTACAGCATGTAAAGTACTACGTAATACTTCGTACGAATATTATTGTGAGAAAGAAAAACAAAACTATATGGGTTTTATTTAAAGTTAAAGGTTTCCATAATTAATAGGAGCACTCATTTTGTTTGGGAACTTTGAAAGCAAAATATGGCGACAAAATATAAGGAAAATACCCGCGTAAAAGTAGTAAAAGAAATTTCTGATGTAGTTATTGATTGTGTTAACAAGAAACGATATATAAAAGGTAGATTTTTAGGAAAGGTAACTATTAAATTTTCTTTCATTTTCAATACTTATACTAATACTACAACTATTACTAATACTCGTAATAAAAACTCATCTACTGCTCTTTGTGAACCTAAATTATAATGTGAATGGGCTTGTATGGTTTGTATGATGTAAATTGTAATGAAACTTGAAAGAGACTCAGAAACTTTATTTACTATAAATATTATTAGGTGATATTATTAACTAACGTTACAATTACATTTAAGTTGTAACTAACTTTAAATACTTAATGTTTAAAGACGTACTTGTAGTTGTAATGTAGCCGTCAGTGTTAAAATTCAGGCTTTTAACTTCAAGTTATAGTAAAATTGTTTTTTCTGCTGTTAATGTTTTGTACTAGAAAATAATGCTTGTAAAACATTCAAATTGAACACACATCTTGTGTAAAAGTAATGAAGCGCAATCTAGTGTATTTATTTTTCATATATGTATGCTATCATTGCATTTTTTTGAAAGAAGTATATATTTGGATTATACCTTTTCATATTAATTTAGTTAATAATAGAGTTAACATTTTTAAGTTAATAAAAAAACTTAGGTTTTAAATTATTATCACTTTGATGAGTGATTAAAACAATCTGTGACCTGTAGGCTGTAGTACTGGGCCTGCAAAACATTAGGTTTAAATTTCAGTACTGAAGGTATTGTATCAGTGTATTGTAAAATGAAACTTAATGTAAGTTGGGTTTTCAGTAAGTTTGTTTGTATTTTCAGGGAGGTTTTGCAAAATGTTATGAACTCATGGACATGGAAACCAAAGAAGTATTTGCAGGAAAAATTGTACCAAAGGCTATGCTTTCAAAACAACATCAGAAAGAAAAAGTGATTATATATGTGATCAAATTTATTATGGCGTTTTAAAAACATTTTTAACATTAATTTTGGTTGTCTTACTCAAGTTTATAAACAAGTGAAATCAACATTTATAAGTTATTGTTCACCCTTAAAATCATTTATACATATTTTAATACTTTTTCTGATACCTTTAATTGTATTAAGCATTTCCATAGCTTGAATTTTTTTTTTTTTTTTTCTTCAATGTAGTATTTCAAACATGAGTTAAAGCTGTTAATTTAGTACATGGACTATATGTTATTTTAAATCTTTTGAAAATATTTAAGAAATTACTTTATTTTTAACACAGATAACCCAGGAGATAGCAATTCATCGTAGTTTGAATCACAAGAATATAGTAGGCTTTCAAGGATATTTTGAAGACACTAATTATGTTTATATTGTCTTGGAACTTTGTCGAAGGAGGGTAAGAAGAGTTAGTTACTTGCATCAAATTTAGTTGAAGTTTTTGCAACCTTTGAAGATTTTATTAATTAGGTCAAATTTAGACTTGAAAAGTTCATAAATTTGAACTAAAAATGTTTCAAGTGTAATTAACTTTCTCTTTTTTTACCTAAAAGTAGAGAAGCTGTGGTTTAAATTTCATCTGTTAAGCTGCTTTTGTTGCTCATAAATACTTCATTCCATGATGTATCATTCTGTTTACATAGATAAGAATTCTCAACTTTTATTGGTCTAAAACCATTTTTTGTGAGGGTGAACAATCAACCCATCATTTGTCAGGTTACTAAAAATCAATAGATAGTCAATACCACTAAGAAAATGCTACACAGGTACAGTTTATTTGTTAGTTTTTCTGTAACTTAAAACACTGTCAAAAAACATGTAGAATAATGAAAAAAGAAGGCTAGCATTCCAGGACTGTAAATCCAAGGACTCGTAGTCTGTATCCCATTTCTGTACTAATCTTTTCCCTACAGTAGAGCTAGGTTGTGTGTTATAAGAGTTACTGTCAAATTCCAATATTAGGTTAAACAAGAAAAACACAAGTTTGTGACTGGGGTGTGTGTGTTGATGACTAACTGCTTTCCCTCTATTCTATCATTTGAAAAGTAGAGATTTCTGTGTGCAGACCTGTCCTTGTGTGAAAGTACAAAACTAACTGAAAATTTTAGAAAGATAAATATTTTTTCTGTAGTACTACCAGATGACAAAGAGGTTGAGAAAATGAAACAACTCTGTGAATATACAAGTTGTTAAAACTTTTCTTTCCTATTTTAAAATTTTGTAATTAAGAAACTAAGGAAGTACAACCATCCAGTTTTCCCCATCACACCAAACATGCTCACTTTTTCAGCCCAGGGGGCATTATAATGTAACCCTCAATCTCACTGTACTTTGGTAAAAGAGTAGCTCAAGAGTTGGTGGTGGGTGGTGATGACTAGTTGTCTTTCTTCTAGTCTTACATTGCTAAATTAGGGATGGCTAGTGCAGATAGCTCTTGTGTAGCTTTGCATGAAGTTCAAAAACACACACACCACCCAGTTTTCAACATCTTGTAGACCAACTCAAACAGCTTTTATTATGTTTTTACTACAGTGAGTAGTGTTATTTGGTAAGATGGATACTGTGCAGGAAAAAGCTCAATGTATCATTTGGTGCATCAAGTTATTGATTGTAGTTCAGGATAATTACAGATGCCAGTATAGGAAAGATGTTTGAAGAAGGGATAACAGATACTATTGCCTTTATAAATGTACTGCTTGTGATTGAGAGTAGATCATACAACATACACACGAAGAAATGTAAATATACTATTTGTGATTTAAATCATACAATGTGAATGTACATGTAGTTTGTTTCACTTTTTGTAAATATTTCCTGTCAGTGTTTATGTGCATCATTTTTAGTTATAGTGAAATTGCCTTTTGTAATATTAATTTCTTTTTACTAGGAAAAGTATTTGTAAAATAATTGAACCACATACTTTGCATAATTGTAATGAAGTGGAAACTACTGTATTCATCATAACTTAGTTTTTCAAGATGGACAACCATCATGAGCTATGTGTTGATTATGAATGAACTTTTTTATGATAATGTGTAAAATATGAATATCGGAACCTAAGCTTTGTTATTTAACCCTGTATTCAACATCATGGATCTCGGTAGTATGAGCATAAGTTATTTATCATAAAATTCTGCCATGTGTATAGGGTGTTATATTTTGTGAATGAAATCTTTGCTTACAGGATTTGATTCATACAAAAAAAAAGCTGTTTCAGATATAAAAGAAAACTAGATGATAGCTTACAAATTCTTAAGAATTAAGAATCTGTACTTTGATTTTAGACCTCTCTCTGTCATGATCCACATGCAGTTGGACATTATTTTTACAGTTTATTTGAAAGTTGTTTAAAAAGAGTTTTGATTCTTGTAGTTGGCATAGGATGTATAGCTTGTTGTTTAACTTTGTGATTAACAGTAAACAAAAATGAAAGAAAGTTTCTGAGTTCATTTTTTGTAAGGGCCAGCTTAAGTGTTGCACAATAATTTTGAATATGAAATCCAAGGTTTTTAATGATATTATTGTTGGCAAAATGTGTAACTTGTTACTCAGGAGTGTAGAAATGGTTTTGAAAATTTTTCTGACCAAAGGCGTAGAACATAGGGAATTTTAGTATATGTATATATGTACTGAAGTATTTTGATTAGGTGGATAACAAATGCATTATGAAAAATTCAAGTTAGTCAATTTTAAGTGTGTAAAAAAAAAAGTGATTGTTTTGTTAAGTTCTTTTTGTAATTTCTTTTGTAATATTTTCATATGTTAAACAGAGTAATCTTTAAAAAAAATATATATATATATATATATTTATAGTCTCTCATGGAAATGCACAAAAGGAGGAAAGTGATAACAGAACCAGAGACTCGCTACTTTATGCAACAAATTGTAACAGCTTGTAAATACCTTCATGAGCAAAAAGTGATTCATAGAGATCTTAAGCTTGGCAATTTGTTCCTCAGTAATGAAATGGAAATCAAACTAGGAGACTTTGGTTTGGCAACGCGCATAGACTATGTTGGGGAGCGGAAGAGGTAAGAATAACGTTAATCAATCTGTTCTTGATCTCATGATACAAAAAATTCATTGAGAAGTCTAAGTAAGTTTGGCATTGAAAGTTAACTTATTCTGATTTTACATCATGTTGAATTAGCATTTTAAACATGTTGGATGAGTCAAGGGGATCTTTTTACCATGAGTTTGTTAGTTACCAAAAGTTTTTCAATGTGGAAAGTGTTAAAAATCATGTTTAGATGTGAGAATTTCTAGGTTCAAAATACAACTGTTATTCTTAAAAAAAAAAAAAAAACAAAAAAAAAAGAATAAATATTATAAAAGTTATGGTGCTTTATCTACAAGTGGATGCATGGTAATATAATTACTATGAAATGGTAGCTGTTTGACTTGCCTTATTTTACCATGACTGCATTAAAGAAATTAGTGACTTAATTTCTTTATCACTTGGAAAACTATCATTATGAATGTTGTCTTTGTGGTGCACCTTGAGCTTGCAGACTGCATTTTTATTGTGTAATGGAGACATTCAAATCAGATGCAATGGATATCAGAATGTCTTTGTAAGGTTGCTCTATGCCTCTGGAGGAAATAATGTCAAGGGTACTATGTTTTTTGTACTTTGCTGTTTAGGTTGTGATACACTGATGAATCTCTTTGTTGAATGTTATATTCAGTTAATCAGGATGTTTAGATTGTAGATCTTCAAGAATTCTTCTGGGAACCATTTTATTTTACTTATCCTTGATATCTTTCTGGAACGTTTCAACAACTTGAATCAATCTTTATAATTTTGGCTGTAAATGTTACCATATGCATCACCCAACCAAGAGTAAATTCCTCCATAAAGTAGCTGGAATTTGAGCTACTTCTGTTATTGATTTCTGAATTAGTAGAGGATTCATTGGCTGTTTCCCATTTACATGTTTGAGATGTTTTTACTGTACATGAACAACCACAATGGCTATATTTGAAGCATTTTCCACAATGTGGACACTTGCATTTGTTTGCTAAATGATCCAGGGGAGAGTTCCCTTACTGTTCACTAGAACATATTTCTTGATCTGACTGTAAACAAAATTGTCAATTTAGTAAACGTAGGGCTAAACAGCCACATTTCAGTCAGTGAGAATTATTACAAATTTATAACAAAAACAAGCAAACAAACAAGAAAAAGCTGCAGTGGGTTAGCATTTCTTGATCTGTGACAAATACCTTTCCCCTCTTGTCTCATATGGTGTGTGTATTATGAAATTATGACCAGATCAGTATAGATGCAGGTAGCTTATTGAACCAAATAATAAGAAAGTTAATCATTTACCATGGAGTTACACAAGCTGTTGTTTAGACTAGAAAATATTTTAAAAACTAAGCTTGCATAAAAAAAGCACACGAAAAAGAAAAATTCATTTGGTAAGCTAGAAAATTGAAATGACTAAAAAAACCAAAACTTTGAATTGTTTAAAACTGCATTAAACTAGGTAACTGACACTTGTTGTCTTAGTATTGACTAAGCATTCATTGAGATCATATATTATGTACACTTACAATACGTGTTTTCTTGACATGTCTAATGCATGGTACAGTTCTGTCTCACTCACTATTAGGATCAGGTGTTACCTACATTTATTGTTTTGAATTTTTTTTAACACTGTGTGTATAAATTAACACATGGGAAATACTTTACTAAAAATGTGATGCATAAAAAAAACAACTAATGACAGCATTAGGATAAAGTCAGGTTCTTAATGACTTTTGTTGGTTAATTAGTTGATGTTTGGTAAACATTCTAATCACTTGACCTGCTAATGTAAATGCAATGATTATTAGTAATGTGATGATGACATTCTGGTGGGATGAAATTTACATATTATACAAAAGTCTTCCTGTATTTCAAATAGTGTGACAGCAGTGTTAAATTTGGCTACATTGTAATTTTAATAAATAATATATATCTTTTTAAGATGATATTGTCATAATGTTTTGTTGTTGTTATTTATTGATGTTTCTGTCAAACTTCCTTATTGAGTATTTTAAGTATTACAATATGAAATCATCGTGGTTGTTAAACAACATTTGCTTCATCTAGTTTTACCATCCAGTGATATTTCATGAAGCTAAGATATATTTTTGATAATGTTATAATAATAATTAGAACTCGTTTAATTTCACAAGTAGCTTTATTATTTTTAAGACTGAGACAAAGCTACTTACTTAATTAAATTAACATTGGAAACTTTAAAGATATTGTAACATGTTGAAATATAATAATGAAAAGCATGGAAGTTAGAGAAAAAATTCATGGGTCTTGTACAAAATTTGCATGTTCTCCTTATTAAAAATTCATCTTAATTGCAAGTTCTGTAGATGGCTCATAACATTAGGATAATACAAAAATTATTGGTTATTCATTTATTCAAGGAAGTAAATAATAAATGTACGTGCAGGCTTGTGTATTTCAGAAATTATTTTGAAGGTGTGTTTTAAGGATTTATTTTAACTTCATCTTAAAATTTGTTATTCTATAATAGTTATCAAATTCAGAAAAAAATATTTAAAATACAGAGGCTATTTGTGTATAATTATATATATTTTCCATGTGTTTAGAACACTATGTGGAACTCCTAATTATATTGCTCCTGAAGTACTTGGAAAGAAAGGACATAGTTTTGAAGTGGATTCTTGGTCTTTAGGATGTATATTGTAAGTTTTCATGAAATTTACTATGTTTGTTTGAAATATGAAAACCATTTATTTTGAATTTGCTTAATTTTAAAAAGCCTTTTTTAATAAAAATTTTTCATCAAATTTCAGTTAGGCATTAGATAATTTTGTATTTAATAACATTATTTCAATTGTGTTATTTTTAGATGTAGATACTGTGTTAGTGTCTGTATAATGAATTCTGTACTGTTTGTTCATGATGTATGATTAAATTTACCATTTTTATTTGGATTGCAGAGTGGCCAGTAACTATGGGAATAATTTAGAAAACTTTTTCTGAGAATTTCTTGTCGAGTGTTCCATTCATTATTTATTTCATGTGTAGAAAGAGAGTAGTAAGAAACAGTCTTTCATAAACTTACTCTTAGGTACACTATGGTGGTTGGAAGACCTCCATTTGAGACTTCCTCACTCAAAGACACGTATTCAAGGATAAAAAGAAATGAATATCATATTCCTTCAAGAGTCAGCCTACCTGTTCGTCAGTTAATACAAAAGTTGCTTAACTCAGACCCAAGCCAAAGACCAAATATGGATCAAGTTTTAAATGATGAATTCATGACATTAGGTCAGTTTCAGTAGATATTTTAGGCCTGAAGTGATAAGTTTGTGATATTAGTATAAAGTTTAGGTAGATAACATTACAAGGAGGTAAATTTAGCCATTTATTTGGCAATAACTCAAGTATTTAATGATGTTTTTTGTAGTTTTAGGTATTCCTTTCTCAGTTTTAAAAAGTTATATGGTAGAAATTTCAAACCAATTTAGAATTACAGAGAAGGGGACTTAATGCATAAATATGTTAAAGCTGTTTGGATGTTAAGTAAACTATATTACATTAAAAAAAATGTGATTTACAATTTGTATTAAATGTTTAAAAATTTACAGTGTGTTGTTGGTTTTCAAATCTTAAAATTTGATTTCATTTTCTAACTTAATAGCTGGTATTTTTTTTATATACATATATATTTGATACTATTGAAGGAATAACAGTACATTGTTAATATATTAATTTAATTTTTTAGGGTATCTTCCTCCACGTCTCCCAACCTCATGCCTCACAATGGCCCCACGTTTTGAAGCTAAAAACGTATCCATAATATCCTCAACAAATTCACGAACGCCTCTCTTGGAAATTAATAGTGGTAAGTAAAAAGCAGAAGTTGCACTTGAAATTGTTTGACCGAAACCTGTTTCTTCACTTTCTGTACTGATGTGTGTGTATGTATGTATGTCCATTTTTATACGTTTTGAAAACAGTCTTCAGGATCTTTTGTCTTTACTACTGTAGAAAAACATTTTTTTTTTTTAAATTTATGTAACTGCAGTTGAAGAACAGTATGCTAGTGAAAATGTTGAAAAGAAAGTTTGTTAAAAAGTTCGTAATTTCTCTTTCAATTAAACAGTGTGTCCATTTCAATTAACCCTTTGGTATATGGTTGTGTCTACCCTTTCCTGGGGTTACAGTTGCACCTTTTGAATTAATGAAATTATAGAAATTAATCACATACTCATTTTTCCATGCACCTTTTTAAATTTTTGGAGTTAAAAATTATTTTAAAAAATTTTATGAATATAATTTTATACACAAAAATATTTTTCATCTCAAATTTTAATTTTGGATTGATTCTAGCAAACTGAATGAAAACAGTAGTTTGTGGAATTTTTTATAACAATATGACAAAGTCAAAATGGTTTTGAACAAAATATAATGAGTTAGAACTTTGTACAAGTGTAGTTTTGTGAACTTTATTGTATATAGTAGTTGTTTCTCAGTTGTTGTTGTCAATGTTTGTTGTAATTGCCTATATATCAGTTTTCAGAAGCCATAGTTTGATAATATAAACACATAATGAAAGCTGTTTCTTTGTTTTAACTATGTAAGTCAGTTTGGCTTCCAGTTTACCAGAGACTTGCACAAAGATGAGAACAAAATGATGTAAAACATAGGTTGATTACATGTTATTAAAAAAAAAGATTTTGAACAACCTCTGCTACAATTGCAATCCTGATTTTTTAAAGATTGTGAAAAATTTGCTTTTGTTATTTTATGCTTCATTTTAATTATGATGGTACTGAAATGATAGAAAGAAAATGTTTCTGTGGAATGATGTGATGTAGGTTTGGTTAAATATCATTGCATTTGACTATATTTACTTTTGACAAAGCTGCTGTGTGTATGTGCATGCAATGACATGTTCACATAAGGTCATATCAACCTTAGTAAAATTTTTAATGGGTAAATAAAATCACACTAAAAAATAAGTGTTTATATATAAAATATAATACTGTGCAAAAGTGTTTGAACAAAGTCAAAAATTATATTTCAGGCTACTTTTAAAGAACAATGGAAGGTAATTCACAAGTGAAACATCAAATATTTTAATCATCATAACTGGTACAACAGAAACTCAGTGGAAGTACTTGAGTTAAGCAAACAGTTAATATTTTCCATGCCCACTTTTTTGCTTTAAATACCTGTAGACAGTCTTTCAGGCATTCTTGTAACATATTTAATCAAAGAATTTTTTGGGATTTTTCTCAAAGTGTCTATAATACACTTCAATAAAGTTTCTTTGGAAGTAACTTTTGATTTGTCAAATTTTTGATCTATCAAATGTTAGATCTGCTCAGTTGGGTTGAGAATAGTTCTCTAGGGACTGTTGTATCATTTGAATGCCTCCAGGAGTTTTTTTCTTAGCTAAGTAATTTTTGCATAGGATGTATGAGTGTTTGAGGTCATTATCTTCTTGGTAATAGAATTCTTCATGAATAATATGTAAAACACTGGATATATCATGGCAGATCAGTACCTGATTGTACTTTTACTGATCCATTATTCCATCTATTTTGCAAATATCTCCTGTTATCTTAGCAGAAAAACATTTTCAAACCATCACTCTGTCTTCCCCATATTTCGTGGTAGGCGCTATGTATTGAGATAAATATCTTTTACTTTTCTTCTGCTGTATGTAAAAACTATTTTTTAAACCAGATATTTCAAACTGAGACTCACCTATTCATAACACTCTTTTATAATTTTCATCAGTCCAGTTTTTGTACTTTTTAGCAAATTTCAGTCTCTTGACAGTAGTTGGAAATTGAAGTAAAGTTTTTTAACTGCTACATGACCAAATATTCCATTATTTTTTAATCTTCTCTGTTGTTCTAGATGATTTTCTGTTATATGGTACATGGTTGTTTATCTTTTGCTGGAGGTCAGTAGAAGTCTTCTGTTCCAAAGGCTGCATAAATGAAGGTGCTTAATGTCAGTATCATTGACTTTAGGTGTTCTGCCTCTTTCTATCCTATTTTCAAACTTAAATGTCTCAGTCTCACAATCAACAGTGTAATTGACTGCTTGGGGCTGATTTCAACTCTCCAGCAGTTTGTCTGAGAGTCCAACCAGCATCACGTAAAGCTTTTATGCAAACTCCTCTGCTATACTGACAATTCTCTAAGGGTTTTGGGCTGTGGTATGATAACAAAATTTAATATATAGTGTTAAACACCGCTTTTATCAAGTTTTATTTGTGAAGTGCTATTAAATTGATTTTCTCTAGCATATGTTGGTACCATAAACTAGCTTCTTTCTATGTAGTGAACACATTGCATAGGTACCATAACAGTTATTTCAGATCCTAAACTTGGCCAGTGTGTTCTTTTAGCAGAATCCTTATGACATGCCCTTGGTACAAGTATATGGGAATTTTAAGGAATAAATATTCTCGCTCTGGCTCATTTATTTGTCAACATGGATCAGTGAAGTATTACCATAGTGTTGAAGTTTACATTCTGTAATGGCATGGAAGAATTAGTCTCATGACATGGAAAGACTCGTAACATATTCTCTTGTTCTAACACATTTTCACAGTACTGTATAAAAAAAGTAGGTTTTAACTTGTGTATATTAAATAAAACCTTCTCATTAATAATTTTAAAGTGTTAGATGGCTTATCATTTTTTGTTATAAGCCAGTGATTGTAAACACAGTGAAACTGCTTGTGGTGTTTTTTTAATTATTACTGTAGATGCAGTAAATTGTTTTGGCTTCATGTTGAAATTTGACTAATAATGAAAAGATAGGAAATAAGAATGATACTGACATGATTTGTTTATGACAAATGATTTGTGGTTCTTGTCTGATTGCCCAGTTGTATGGGAATAATGTGTAGAATATGGGATTTTTTCTAAGAGGCAAATTGAAACACCAAAGAAGAAATGGTTGTATAAGTTTAATGTGTTCAATCTTTGTATGTATATTAGAATCTACCTATCTGTTAGTAATATTAAAATATTTTCAGAATTCTTTAGAATATTTAATTTTTTTCCTTCACAGTATACAGTGTCCTATTATTAAAGAAATGAATAACAACTTCAGACATTTCATTTCACGTTCACCGAATCTGATACATTTGGTTGCTGAAAGTGTTCGAGCTTGTTAATAAAATTAATTACAGGGTTAATAACATTCATCAAAATGAATTTTTGCTCTTAAAGTTTATTTACTTTAAATATTTTAAATCTTTTAAAATACCTCTGATTTTGAGGGGAAGAGAAATTTATACTTTGATAGTTAAATATAATACATAAATGTCTGGCTTATTTGGGATATTTTTTATCAGGACTTAAATTATTTAACTTGTGCCATTCTCTAACTATATGTGATAAATTTTCATTTTTGTAATCTCCCATTTGTTTCTGTAACTTTTTTCACATCACAATATTTTGTAAATGCTACTTATGAAATGACACATTAACTATACTTTGCATGTACACACAAAAACAGATGCATGGTATGTGTCAAAGAATATTTAAATATTGTCACCTATAAAATGTTAATTAATGCACATTGAAAAATTTGTTTAACTGAACTTGTGTTTTTGAGACTCCAGATTTATATGGTTTTGGCTTGTAGTTAACAGTTGTAAAATTAATTTTAAGCCTATTATTTTACTCATCAGAGGAACAGTGTGAAACACTAAACAAGCTTAGCACACCAGAGAAGTTGACTACAGTTGTAAAGGATGAAACAATTCAAGAAAATTGTGAAATGCCTGAAAAGATTGTTAAACCTTTCATTAGTAAGTTACTTGTCTTTTCTTTCAATTTGTATGCACATCAAAATAGCTAATATTCAGCTTCCTTTGTTTTAATAGTATTATTCCAATAACATTTAATTATCTTTGAGGATAGGTGTATAGTATTCATTGTTGTATTTTTATGCTGTATTTACATATTTGTTTTCCAAACTGAAAGATAAAGAACTGGATGAAAGTCAAATTAATATTTTGTAGTAGTCTTTGAAAATGCATTTTTGTAGGATTTTCTGTCAGTATTGAAGCATTGAACCTTACAGTGCATTGGTGCGTAATATAGAATGTGATGTTTAATTGTTCCCTTTGATATTCAACCATAAGAAGTACTATGACTTGATATTTAAGCTGTAAAAATGGGAATTTAAGTGGCAGTGAGTAGGAAGATTGCTATACAGTTATTAAAAAAATAAATGAATATGTGAGTTTGGAAAGTACTGTGATTTTATCTACAACTTTCTCTTTTAACCTCTGCAGTTCAGTAGCAGTATATTGTCATTTCTGCATTTGTCATCATAAAAATTAACTGTAAACATCATAAAATCTGAAACACAAACTTCAGACATAAAGCATTTTAACAATTTCCTATTTTCTGTGAATTAATTTTTGTTTCTAGTTTTGTAAGTTTTAATGAAATAATTACCAGGTTATGGACTTGTGTGCCATTATACCATATGAACCCATAGATAAAGTCTCATAGATAATAAATCACCTAGTTCAAATTGGAAAGGGAATCAAAATTATGATTAGCACTTTGGATGTATCTTTTGCTTTATCCAAAACAGATGTTAATAAAATTTATATTGTAACAAAATTATAAATCTGGATATTTCAGTTAGTGTATGAGAGTAATATCAGGTAATCTTTTTTTTAATTAACATTTTAATGTGCACTTAAAAAAACAAAACAGGAATGGAGATCTTAAGTTGAAATGGGCTATTGTCTTAAAATATTAATATCCACAACTTAATACTTGTTAGAAACATTAATAGTCCATTTGTGTGTGGTTTAGCCATGGGCTAAAACTTTATGAACTATAAGAGAAAAATGTTTTTCTTTTAGCTGATGTCCCTGCTGATTATTACCTGAGTGATATGTTTGCAATGCTAGCCTCAGTGGTGAAAGCAAGACCTGCTGATAAGGCTGTGATACAAGAAGGTATTGGAATAAAATTGCTAAAGAAATGATACAAAAAAATATCAAACTAACCATTTAGATGGCTGCCAGTGTATATAAAATTCAAAGTTTAATATGCATGGTAACTGTGAAAGTTTATCAATCATCAGTTTAAAATAAATTTTGTTTTTACCAGTGTGAGTATATATGTCTAGATTGGGAACATACTATTTAGTGAACTTAAAAGCACGAGACTTTAGCCTTCTGAAATAGTATCATATATTACAAAGAAATGAGCCTTAAAAGAAATTTGTTTTAAATTGCATGTAGTTTTTGCTCTAGAATTACACATAAGGTAAACGTTTTAATAAACAGTGCCACATATGAAATCAAAAACAGACTGTACAAGATAAGACACAGAAACTATGAAGGATATAAACCATCACAAAAAGATTTTTTAAAAATGTACCAGGATTTAATGTGCATTAACTTGATAGGTTATTGTTTTCATCTAATATTGAGTTGGGTTGCTTTTAAAAGCTTTAATAACCTGAGCTGTGCATAGCAATGAAAGCTTAAAAGCTTGTTCATTTATAGCTTATTCTATTGTGTAAGATGGTCAGTGGTGTTTGTAGAAGTTTGCAACAGTTTATGGTTCATCTAAAAAAAAACTCATTTTTGTTGAGTGATTATGCTGGGAAAAGAAGGCTACTAAAGTCACCATTGAACAAATTTCATAAAATGTGAACATGGTAGTTTGTTTTATTTTAGTATTTCTAGAGACTCCTGTTTTCAAATTTTCTGACCCTCTGCCCTCCCCATTGATATCCAATAGCTTTAGTAGACCCCAATCTTTGATCTGTAATTTGTATTAGTTTTGATCACAAATATACATGGACATGTTTATTTATGAGTATGGGAACTTTTGCACTAAACGGAAAACAATTTTTAATACACAATGATTATGAACGCTATGGGATATTTTTACCATAAAATTTTGATCATTCTAAAATTTTATAAAGAGGTGTCTGAGCTAGGCTTTGTCATAGTTTTATATGGCTATTAATAAAGAGCTTTGTGTATTCTAGCTGGCTGGAAAACTACCATGTGTGAAATACTTTAATCACATGTGCTCCTAAGTAAACTGTTGTTAAAAATTTAAATATATCAGTTGCCATTGAAACCCCTTTTCATGTTTTTCGTAGTATTTGTTTTGTGTGTTAACATTTATTCTATGATGTGTGATTCAGAGCAAAGTTTCCAGGCAAGATTGAATGTCTTTGTTTCTTATATAGGTATAATAACACAGAGATAATAGATCACAGTGCAAAGGAGGAAGGTGAAACTTCATACTTTGTGGTTGGATTTCAAAGAGAGTAAATGGTGACCAGTTAAAAAGCTGGTGTATTTCTGTCAGTATGCCATATAGTTTTTAATGCATGTTTTGTAAATTCTGAAAAATCTGGCAAGTGGCAACTTAATGATCAAATGCCTACTACATGATGCAGAAAGTGCAAAGCATATAAAATGTGTATCTGTAAGGAGAGATAAAATTATACTGAGCTTTGCTCAAGAAAACATGAAGAGAAACTGGTATGCCATGTGTGATTTCTATGAAAGAATGAGTTCTCTTACATTTTAATGGCCTATCTTAGGGTCGTAGGTTAGAATCCCTATCTCACTAATCATGCTTGCCATTTCATCTGTTGTTGTTTTATAATGTAATGGTCAATCCCACTGTTTGTTGGTGAAAGAGTAGCCCAAGAGTTAGCAGTGGGTGATGATGACTAGTTTTGTATTGTTAAATTAGGGATGATGAGTGCAGATAGCCCTCTCCTAACTGTATGTAAAATTCAAACCAAACCAAGCTCTTATGTTTTAAATTTTGAAAGAAAGTGCTCAAAAAGTTGAAATTGTTTGGCTTCTGCATGTGTGCTGCCAACTAAAATTAAATAACATGTAATGGATTAGTTATATGGTTATAATACTGAAATATTATTTTAAAAGTTCCTAATTTTCATTTTCTGTTTTTTCATCAGCTACCACAGGCACATTGTTATTATTTTATTAAAATATCTCTTACTTATGCAGCATATTGTGTGGATAACATAATTATAAAGAATGTTCAGGTACCTTCTGGATGTTATTCACTCTTCTGAAATAATCAAAAGGAGCCACCTTCTGCCTTGAGAACCTTTTCTGTACTGTTACATCATAGAAACAGGGCCAAGCACATCTAATGATTTTCTCCATACTTTTATTCTACCAACACTACAGAAAAGGCTGAATTGCATTTTTTAGTTAACATCACATGCTGGTATTTTGTGATTGCCCACAGTTGGTTTATTTTCTTTTTCACATTTGATATGCTGATTTTAAACTGGTTGTTGCCTGCTATATGACAGTTCCTGTAACTTCAGTTACTTCCACTGAAGGTAGTCTATTCCTGACCATTTGAAGGAGTAGGCCAATTTGGACGTGGCTTAAAGTCTGTTTTGTTTTCTATGTCTCTCCAATTAGCTTTTTTGTCACCAGTAATAGTTTTTTCTAGTTGTAGAATGTGCTCACTGCTCGTAGAATGAATATAGGAGTACTTTTAAACATCCAGTTCAAGAAACCTTTTTGATAGTGCAACTCCATTTTATGTCCTGTTGAAAATCTTGAGGGATCCTTGTTCTTCCTATTGTCTTATCGGACCATGAAATGAGTGCATCTTTGCATTGATACATCCCAATCAATCATATAGCACATAAACAATTTTTGTACAATAATTATATGACAATTCTATTAAATTGTTCAGCCAGTGTAAGTCTTCATGAAATTAGTAATCTCAAGTTCACATGTATACTCCATGATGTGGCCTTTGTTTTTAGGAAGGCATTAAATGTGCTTCTTTGTGGATTTTTTTAACTGTTGTGAAGTGTTAGTTTTTTATTTTTATTGTTTAGATGAAGCATTAGACCCTGCTGCTATTCCCATCTTCTGGGTCAGTAAGTGGGTGGACTATACAGACAAGTATGGACTAGGTTACCAACTCAGTGATAATAGCGTAGGAGTCCTTTTTAATGATTCTACTCGAATCATTCTACTAGCTGACGAACTGTAAGTTTGTTTACCTAACACACTGAGTAACAAAGAACTTGTAAACCTTATAATGAAGTTTTTGTTTATTAATGCTGAAAAACTACTTTGGTCTCATACATATTGTATCAGGTTTTTTGTTTTATGCATTGTTTTAAACACTGAACGTAGGATTAATATTATTACACTAATTAAAAATATTTTGTTGGAATTAGGGTATGTCAATATGCAAGTGCTTATTTGGGAAAACCTAATTTCCAAATATTTTGTTTCTGACTTATTACTTTTAAGGTAATTAAATATAATAAGACTGTTATAGTTTTTACATATTTTTATGTTTGAAAGTTTAGTGTTTTAACATCAGATATAGAGTTTGAGATATTCCTACAAAACAACATTTATTTTAAACAGTAATGTTCAGTACATTGAAAGAGATGGACAAGAAGGTTACTACAACCTCCAAAAATATCCTGAAACATTAAACAAGAAAATAACACTTTTGAAATATTTCTGCAACTACATGAATGAGCACCTCTTGAAGGCTGGAGAGAGTATTGTTCCAAGAGAAGGAGACGAACTAATTCGGCTTCCATACCTACGGTCTTGGTTTCGCACAAGGAGTGCAATTGTCCTTCATCTGACAAATGGAACCCTACAGGTACACTCTTCTTTTTCATTGTTATTATATAAATATATACAAGAAAAGAAATAACTTAAGCATATAGACACAGTGAAAAGATTAACCTGAATTTTTCTTCATATTATTGTCCCATCTTAGCTTAATGGTTTCTTTACTTGTCAAAAATTATAAAAATTAGTAGGCATGAGTTGTAAGAAAATAATTTATTTTAACAGTAAATTTTCCATTCTTAAGTAAAATGTCTTTGAACTGAATCTCCATGAGGGTAGTTCATTAAACTGACCCCATCTTGGAGAAGGAATGTTGACTGTAATTCCAAATCTACTATACAAGATATGGTAAGCTTTTAGTTAAATGTATAAGTCTGTTGGACATAAAGATCTGATGTTTTACAAAAGTAGTTGTACCCAAAATATCTGAATTGATGACATCAGTCTGACTCATGCTCTGAAAGTTAAAGTACAAGGTGATAGTCATGTGTAAAATACTTTTGTTCATCATACAAATTGAGTTGCTTAACCTTTAGAACCTACAAAATGCATAAGTACAGTTTTTTTTAGCCTCCCTGTATACTTTATCTGTTATGTAGTCTCCAGTACCAAACCTGTCACTATACTTGCAAGGTGACCCTGAAATCGAATGTGTAATACCATGTTAAAGATCATGGCATGTGCACTTTGAGCCCCATCTGTGAATATGGGATAAAAATATACTTTAAGTAAAATAAAATTTTTCTAATTCAAATTTGAAAGTAAGTACAGTTATTTGAAACAATATTTTAAGATCAACATACATCACTACACAATTTTGCATGAAATGGTTTTCTTGTAATAGCTGGCAGGTCAATCATTTTTAAGACAGTACCTACTAATATTTTACTGGAAAATTTAAGAAACTTCTTTTTTTCATCATTAATTTAATGTTCTAAATTTTTCTTTTTACTATTTTGTTATTGCAGGAAGTTTAGAATATGAAAATTGTGTTCTAATATAGATATCACAAAAATTAGCATGTAGCAGTAGGATGTGCTGTTACCAGCAAATATAGTTGTACATTTTGATAAATGATGAGCACATATTAAGGTCTCTAATTTAAACTAATAAAATATATATAATATAATATTATATATTTGACAGGCTTGGCACCCAGGATTTGGGCTCTATGGCAGACCTTAATGTATAAAATCATTCTGGAATAAGCTAAAACCCCATTTTTAGTGTTTTCAGTTGTAACTAAAATTCCACACAGAGTTTTAAGTAAAAACTTGCAAATGTAGTGACCCTATTGCAAGTTTATGACTCCCATAGTATGTAGCAGTAAACTTAGTCGTTTTGGTGAATGTCCACCTTAGAAGATGTACCTGTGTTGTTGACTGACTTTCTCGGTATCTTGGCTAAGATCAAGTGTATTCTCAAGACATCTGGTATGGGTATTAGCACTTTAATTAAAGTATAGAACAACGTTCCAACCTTCTTAGGTCTCTCTTTGTTAACCTGAAGATGCTCTATTAAGGTGGAAATATTGTTCTGTACTTTATTTTAACCAAAGTGCTAATACACATACCAGTCAGATTAAGAATACATTTTTACTTCAAGTGGGTTTCTTGTCATCAGTAAGATCAAGTGTAGTTTAGTTTGTTGTGTTCATAGCTATTTATTTGTGTATTTGTTCTTTGTTTTTGGTGAAGATGTGAATGCCTTGACCTTGGCATCAATGGAATAATTTTCATCATCTTACCAATAGTACTATTCTTTTTGAACAGGTGTAATTGAGTAATTAATTGAATCTCCCAAGAATTTCAGTAATGATCATTCAATATGGCTTCTGAATACCTCTGGGTTACAACTGCAGTGCAACATGCTTCTTGTACTTTGCTGCCAAAGATGTAATTCTCATTCTAATCTTGGTATCACTTATCGACTCCAGTTGACCAGGGTGTTTCCATTGTAGCTCTTCAAGCATTCTTTCTGGTTTAATTTTGTTATGCTTGTCATTAATTCCTCTCATAAACATCTTGTCAGTATGAACTTTGTTTTTTACTCTATAGACAAAACCATATGAGATTTATTCTAGGTTGAAATTGATGTCGTTGTAATCCAGTTTAGAATAATTTGCTTATCTTATTTTATAGTATCAGTGAGATCCGCATGACCGTGTTCAGTGAGATTCTTTGCATATTTCAGTGAATGATGTAAGTCATTCTTCACTCTACCACCACAACACAATTTTTTTTTCTCACTGTTTGGAATGTGCACTGACATATGCTGCATTCATTCTCATTTTCAACAATCTCACTTATTGCTTCCAGTGGAGATCGTGATGTTTTGCTGTTGCATTGTATGTACCTCAGTGCATGTGTTGTGAATGTACATTTTGTCATAGATCCTTGTAGCTCACAATGATTGCTACCACTCATCAGCTGTGGTTCGTTTTGTTTGTCAGTAACATAATTTTCATCATCTGCATTTTCATCTTGATCATCCACATCTACAGTGGATGAAATGGGTCCTTCAAATCAACTATAAAAGAATACTCATAAATACAAAGTTCAGCTCCATCAAACAGCATCTCATTGCATCAAGAAAACTTAAAGAACTGAAAACTTCTTTGTATTCAACCTGAAGCTCAAACGTTTTCATGATCAAGTGTGAACAAAGACACCACAGTATTTGCTAGTCTACCATTGTGCTGAAGCACTGTGCAGTATTCCCTTGGAGAGATTATATTGTTCCCCATATTGACATATTTCAACACATGATGCATTGTAATGGCAAAATGTGTATCAATGCATTCTTTTTGTCTTGTACATCAGTATCCATAAATTATTAAAATTCAAAACCAATTACTCTAGTGAATTAACAGAAACATTCCAAATATTAGTGATCCATTCTGATAGTACTTTGCACTGTCTGCTTGAATGTACAGCATCTTAATATTCAGATGATCCTTTTTTCATTTGCATCAAGATACCTCTAAACAGTGATACAGTCCTACTGTGAATTACCACCAGAAAAATGATCATGTTATGAAATCATGAAAGGTCTATCTGAGCCATCTACAAAAAGGGAAAATATACATCATGGTTCTGTGCCAACTCAGCCCTCTTATTCCATATTGTTTGATAGTTTTCTCCCAGAAATACTTGGGTTTGTACTTTATTATGTAGTTCATGACCATAAGCTCTTCAAAAGGTGCAAGGTTATCATAAATTGATTGAATCCTCTGACATTAATACTCCACTTGAATATGAAAAGCCAAAACCAATTTGACTGTGTGCACAATCCTTCAGTAGTCCATGAATGTCTGAAGGGGCATGCTTCAGCAAATAATGAATTTCTGACAGTCATTGACAGTAGCAGCACTTGTTTCAGAAGCTGCATAACTAAGTGCACTTAGATGTTGTGACTGCAATGTGAACTTCAAAATCATACTTTTAAGAAATGTTCAAGTCTTGTTAGCATTTTGCAGGATATTTACTTTACAGCATCCTCTTGAATATGATTGACAGTGCATTCCAAATCACCAATATTATCATATAACAATATACCAGCTGTGTAGTCATAAGCTTTTTGCATCTTCTAGTCAAATAATGTTACTGCAGAAACTACTTTTATGAAAGAGCCATTTGATATCCTATCTGCTACATTTGGGAACCATTTCAAATAGTCATGATAAACATAGTTATTTTCTGACGAGTAACGTGAGTGAAACCAATTGTCTTACCATCCATTTCAACCTTTTGTTACTCAAGATAAAGCTTTCAGGTTGATTGGGCTTAAGGTGAACTATATCACTTTCACTGCTGCTTGCTTACAGTAATGCTGGAGATATGATACTGTGGGTTATAACTGAAACTGGCACACTTCAGTAGATGAAAGTACCATCTAGCTATTTTAAAAGCTTATTCTCCAGTCTTCAGTCTCTCTAAATGTCATCAACTAACATAGCAATGCAAGTATAACTTTTTCTCTGCCAGAGCTTGTTACACATCATTGGCAGATGAGAATAGTTTTGTATTATTAGTTTTCTTACAAATGTCATTTCCAATCACGTTCATAAGATCACCTGGGAGTAACATGGTGTTTAGAATCCTCAATACAATCATGCAGAATTCAAGTAATTGATTGTTCTTATCAAGAGTGCTGAAACGTGACATCTTCCATTGAACTTCTTCATTTGGTAAGTTTAATGTTGCTGTGGAGTTGATACTAAAGAACTGCTGAATTGAATAAACATTGTTCCTGCACCCTGTTAGGGTACTATGACAATGTTTTGTTTTCACACTTGAGTTTTTGGATGATTTGTCATTTCTTTGGTGTTATGAAATCCAAGTGATCCTCAGAAGTATTGCTTGACATTTCATCTTCATCACTCTCCAAAGAAATAACATAGTTAATTCTTCTTTGTGCCTTTAATTTCACTGTACCTGTTTCCTACCTGCTTTTTGTGCCATTTTGACCTCTTGGTTTAAACTGTTGCATCCACACGGGCACCAAGAGCATTTATTACTAGTGCACATATGAACTTAGAAGTGATTTTCTTCCTTTTCCTTATTAAAGTTGTTTTATCAATACAAGATCAGTACAGTTTTTCACTCACTGTCAAATATCCCTTTTGTGGCCAGCCAAGAATCCAGTTTTCACAAATGGTGTGGCAGTTGCCCACTTTTGTCAAATCAGGTTTTAATAAAAAATGTTAATCAATAAACAAATGATTTAGAATGACACGAAAAATGAGGTTATGCAAAATTCTGGCCTGTAAATGTACTGTTAACAAAATTATATTTTTCTGTACTTTTCAGATAAATTTCTTTCAAGATCACACCAAAATTATTCTTTGCCCTCTAATGGGAGCTGTTACGTATATTAATGGAAAGGAGTTCCGCACTTTTCGGTTGAAACTTATTGAAGACTTTGGATGTTCTCAGGAACTTGCTTCACGACTTCTGTATGCAAGAACAATGACTGAGAGATTGTTAACCTCCCAGTCAGGATCTTCACAAAAGAAAATGCCGATATAATTCCACTCCACATTTGTGTAGTAAGAGCTACCAGCTGCTTCTAAACATATGAATTTATTTTAACTATTACTTGCAGACATTATTGTTCATATTTTCAACAATTAAAATAGTGAGGGCAGCCTACCTAACCTCATAAAGGAGTTTCCTTAATGGTTGTGTACAACACTGTTAACATGGGGAAAATATGATTATCATTTGTTACAATAAATTTAAAAGGACTGGATGTCTTTAAAGCATCTTAAAACTATAACATAGTGCAGTGATAGCTGTTTGTGTAAACTTTTTGCCCATAATTTTTTAGTTGTTAAAATATAAACCAACAGAGCTTGGTTCAATATTTTATTATAATGTATATTTTCAACCTTCTTAAACATGTTTATTGAAATAGGTCTTTGGGATGCTGCATTTTACCAAAGTATTAAATGTTGTATTGAGAAAACATTCCATACTGATCATATGGTGATAGCTTAGCAAATGAAATGTGATATATATGTCAATGTTTTATTGATTTTGTTTTTCCAATTAGAATAATATTTCTGATCATGTAACTCTGAAAACATCTATAAGGATTTTAATGCTGAAGGAAAGATTGAAAACACCACAAAAATAAATGCATTTCTTCAATATTAATTTTTCAGATTGTCAATCTGAAGGTTTTTTCCTAGAAGTCATTAAAAACTGTTTTTGTGATTAGTTTGCTTTAGCATTTGTTATTAAATGTTGTTCAATCCATGTGATGAAGTATTATACTATCAATTAGTGCTGTAACAGTTTTAATTCTTTAAAAAAATAAAATAAAAATGAGTTTCAAGCATCTTGTTTTAATATGACCTGAATTTGTAATTTACAGTTACAAAATGCATAGTTGTATTGTTTTCAACTACAAAAGTTCCATCAACTAGAATAATTCAATTTTTTCCTGATTGTTTTTTTTTCTGTTTTTCTTAATACCAATTGTTTTATTGTTATAACATTATCCATTTTGAGCCAATATAAAGAATTGCTCACACAAATACAAAGTAATTTAATGTACAAATGTTGGACCTATGAAGTCTGATCAGAAAAATATGAAACTTTTCTAGCAGCTACAAATTACCAAACAGTTTTTGTGCTTTAACTAAGATACTATGTATATATAGTTAAAGATACAATAAATTAGCACAATTAGTAACTCTACAGACACACATATTTGAAGTTTAAATAGAGTTGGTATAAATTTACAAGAAATATTAAAATATAACTAGATTTTAACAAATTGAGCTAGTTCATTTAGGTTTTTCAAGTTGCAGTATGGCTGAAGCTAAAGAAGTCTTCACATCCATGAGCAAATTCCTGTATTTAAAATATCATATGAAATCTTAGTTTTTATGCTGTTTTGGACTATCCACTAAAGGGACTAAGGTACTACTACTGTGAGAAGTCTTAAATAGTGTTGTGTTAATGAAAAATGTCTTGTGGCAGAACAAACTTGAGTTCAGATAATATATTGATTTTAAATAAGTTATATTACTTGATGCATATTGGTTAAATTTTTTTGAATGATGAATCAATGTTGGTCCAATTTTTGAAATTAAGTTCATAAATCTTGCTGCATGATTTTGAAGCTGTTGTAAGGATTTGTTAAAACTTGATTGAGAGAGAAAAATGTTAAATTCATAATTCAACCACCTTTATCAGATTGGTGTTGATTTATCTGTAAATAAAACAATGTTTGTCAAAACAGTTTTTCATGTGTTTTTCCCTTAAAACAATTTTTTGTATGTTGATAGTGCTTTTAAACAGAAGTATATTTAGTAGCTTTCCTTTGTGCAGTATAACAATGATCTAAATATATTTTTTTCAGTGCTTAACTTAAAGCTTCTAATTTAGTTTTATAGTCTCAACATGAAATATTTGTGAAGGGTTTAGTTTGTTACCCCAGAGCTATCTTCACCCAGTTAAATTTTTCATCAAGTTTTAGAGTACTCTCACAAACAGAACTGTCCATATGTTGTTCTTTATTTTAATATTCATTAAAACTGGAACATAAAACTCCAGCCATGAAATATTTTTGTTTTTTCAACTGTAGTCAGTAAGTAATGAACAACAGTTTTATGCTACATTTGCACAAAATGTGTTTGAACTGTGAGTTATAATTGTACATGTATAATTAGTCAGTCACAAAGAAAATCTTACAAGTAGTCCATTGCCCCCTGATGGTGGGGTAAGTGCACTGCAGGGCATGTAAATAAAGTATTTAGCATGAACACTGTCTTTCTTTTCATACCACCCCCTCCATCTAGCAAAAAGAAAAGGAAACTTGTTACCTATCTTAATACTACAACTAAACTTCGAACAGGTTTTAAGTAAGTTTGTAGTAATATTGTGTTTTGGCTAACAACTTAAACAATAGTGATTTACTCCATACTTAAAGTATCTTTTTACACAGGAGGTGAAAGGTACTTCACAACACGACTGGTTTACATCCTGCCAGTTTTAAAAACCTGATTCCACCCCTTGGGAGAATGTGTCAAAAAATAGTGTTCATTTTTTGTAATTTTGTTTTAAAAGTTAGGAATTTCTTTAGTTCAAAAGATTTCAAATATACTACACAAATTTTAATTACAAGTAAATATTATTAAAACTGGATCATGTGTAATATTACTCCAATTAACTAAATTTCTCCATGTACTAGAAGTCTTTAATCTTTCATTTTTAAAGATGTGTATTTTAATTATTTCATTAAATATCTGAAGTTGGTCATTTCATAAATACTCGGTTGTGTGGTTGCAGTACCAAAATAAAAATATATCACAGTGGTTATCTAAACAATTTTAATACCTTTATAAAACAAGTTCAGTGGGATGTCTGTGCTATTTGGTGATGGTTCTGATGATTTTTATTAAAAAGCAAAGAAATGAGTATAATAAATGAATTAAGATATCAATCAATCACTACAAGTTGTCAGCATCTGTTGGTGCATCAAGGTCTCTGTATGTGATGATTTTTCTTGGTTCTGAGCGAGGACTTCTTCTGCAAAGATGGAGAAATGTATTGGAATCAATTCCTTCACTCCACACATGTAAGTGTGCATGTTACTACACACATGAAAAAACATGTCATGAAAAAGGACGAACGTTTTATTAAACTACAACCAATAAAAAATGCAGTGTAATAATTTATACATCATGAAGTAGCTCATTGATGGCTGGTCATATAAATAGTTGGATGTTGAGAAAAATAACACTTGGACCACTCGAGCTTTGTGTAATGGAGATTTTTTAGAATATTTCCAGGTCAGGAGGAGCGTCCAGATCATGATAGCCAACAACTTCCCTGGGATCAGACTGTCCACTGAAAGAGAATCAAGCAGAAGATGGTCTTGCCTAGTCTTACTGATTATTAAAAATTATAAATCTAAAGGCTTGACACTAAAAATAAAAAACAAAATTAATAAAATGAATCCAAAGACCTGAATCAATAATGTAAGTGTGTACAATTTTTACTTCAGACAATTTTATTATATTTGGTCAAAAAATCCTTGTGACAAAGGCTAAACTTTGTTGATTCTCAGATTTGGTAAAAATTTCTTTCTACCACTTTTATTTAGCCACACAAATAAAACAATTTTATTATTTTAATATTACATGTATATATATATAAAATACTATGTATTGTATGTTTTATTAGCATTTAACTTGGTTGTGTTGCTTGCACTTCTTACACTTCTATCATCAGAACTTACCGTCCATAGTTTCTCTTGAAGCCTCCAGAATGTCTATACATTTCAGAGTAACCACTTCTTCCTCCAAAGCCAGGCCCACCATAACCACCTAGAGTATAAAATATATTCAGTGATTCCAAGTGTTCTCTTTAACCCTTCCTGGATTGGAGGGGCATTGCTGGTAATGCCATCAGACTTTTTCCTTCTCACAGTGAAAATATACCACCATATTGCATAAAGCTTACTAAATAGTATCTTAATTCAGGTGACAAAAATTCACACAATTTGATTCAGTACTTTTATAATTTTGTAGGCTGTTAAGTTCCCAAAAACTTTAAAAATATTTCCTGTCTTACAATATTTTTTAAAACTTGATCAGAATGTTATATTTGAAAATGAAATATCTGCAGTCAACTTCAATACAACTAATAATCACTGGTTTCCAGTTCAAACCATGGTAAACACTGACAGATTTATTGATGGCTTACAATTTTATCTTTCAAATTAACACCACATTTACCTTTGCCAGGCTAGATATCATGAGTTTTGCCAACAGTATTCTTGATTAAGATCAATTTATTTCTAATAATTACATATTCTTTTCAAGAATATTTTGAGTTTACTGTTATTTCCATTCAGTATTTCAAGAAACCACAAATCACTTTATTATATGCCAAATTTTTTTTTTCAACCTGCCCTATATAATTGTTTTAAATGTTTATTAGAGCTATTTTGAAAGCTAATCTTAATAATTCTTGATGATGAGAAACCCATTCCGAGATACCATATGCTCTGAATGATTATGAAGCTTAGAAATGTGTGGCATTATAAGAGTGAAAACAAGAAGCTGTAGTAATAAAATAAGAAGGAAAATTACTTGATAATCAAGATATGGATTGCTATACTTCCAGGAAATTACAGTATCTTTCAAATATACATTTATAACTTTGAGATGGGCAAAAAAAAATCAATGTTTTGTTGTCAGGTGAAACTTCTGGAAGTTGCAAAGATGTGAAAGTTAGAACATTCTTCTTTGCAAATTACATTAAATACCTTTCAGAAAAGGTCAATTCAAACATTCCTCAGTTTAAAAGAGAATTAGTGTTGAATTGTATTCATTTATGTTCATCACTGAATTACAATGACCAGTCATACGAAAAATGTTTAGACACTAGACATGCAATATCAGTAACTTTTGAAACTGGTAAAGATCTAATATGATAACACAATAAAGAGTCTTAATCTGATCTCTGAATTTATTCATTCAGTATGTATGTATCTATACACACACTAAACATTTCAAATCTTACCATGAAAGCCAGGGCCCCTGGGACCACCATAGCCACCAAAAGGGGGAGGACCAGGATATCCTCCACCATGATATGGTCCTCCATGGCCTTCTCCCCGATTACCCCCTCCACTGGGCCTATTGGACGGGTGTTCAGGAAGCTGGGGTCGCTTGATATCTAAAAGGTAATTGTTGAAATATTCCACCTGAAGAGGAAATTGTAAACCAAACTAAACAACATTGTAATGACAACATTCTGTACATACCATAATTCTTGTTATAATACATTTAATCACAAACTTAATTAGCCTTTTCCAGTCCAGAGGCATTATACTTGTCATCTTAATAACTCTTTAAACATTACCATATCTGAAACATACAGCATAACAAATCATGGGACATTCTGAAATATAAACTTAAGAGATTGAGGTGAAATAAAAAAATGCTATGTAGCACAGCCAAGCTAGTATATACCATTTTGTATTAGGCTGACCAGAAAGCTATATAATCTACTCACAACAATATTTATGCAACAATTTTTAATAACCTTTATTTGGCCCAGGAACCATCTATAAACAGATGGACAATTGCAACTTGTTAAATACCTTTGGTGCAAAATCTCTAGTTTACTAAATACATATATACTACAGAATGACCTACTTACTATCCTTTTTTATGCAAAAACGGCTCGTTTGGGCTGAGAAAACACTTTTACATAGAAGAGCGAACAACGTTTCGACCGAAAGGTTTCAAAGGTCGAACGTTGTTCGCTCTTCTATGTAAAAGTGTTTTCTCAGCCCAAACGAGCCGTTTTTGCATATAAATTTCTCAACAAGTGGGTTTCTCGTCATCACTGACTACTTACTATCCATTTTTAACATCTGTTTGCAATCCTTTCACACACTGGTGACCCATGATTTAAAAAAATGTTATCACACAGGTTTAATGATGTCATGTCCTAGATCACATTGTTGAAAGAAACTGTTGTAATCAAATATTATCTTATGCATAAAAACTAATATAATAAGATAGTAATTATATCACTGTATCTTATGTGTAAAATTCTCTCTCTCTTGTCCTTTTAGAAACTATTTACAGCTGTTTCTACTTCCCATGCTGAAACCTCTGCTTTCATAGTGGACTTTGAGTACTGACCTTTCTTTTTATTTCAGTCTCAACATTTCAATTGAAATGGTGATAATTTTAGTACACCGAGAATAAACAGCAATAACAAATATTACAACAGAACAAATAAATATGCCCCAAAACCAATTCAGTTAATTTATTACCTTTCCCATATCATATAATAATTTACAAGGAACTTATATTTCAAAGCATACACATGAGACAGCTTCATGACGTACTAACCAAAAGTTTAAAAAATGTGTAATTCATGTAAGAAATAAAGGGAGTGATATTACAAATATATTTTATTAGCTTTGAAACCTGTAAATATTAATAAATAAATATATACATGAGCTGAAAGTAGACAATACACTTGTACAAAGCCTAAAAATTCCAGGCATTGTTTTGTACCCTAACAAATAGTATCTGTGCATATAGAATGGTGACCATCAATGAGCAAAAATCACAAATAGGTTTAGTTTAGCAGTTTCAGCCATATCTCTTAGATATTTTATAACATACACATAAAAAAAATAGTCTGCAACCTGAGCAACTAAATTACAATTTCCTTTCAAAGATAATAAGATGCAACAGATCAGACAGATTTTTAAAATCTTACTATTGTAATTTGCCCCACTAAAAATGATAACTTGGTTCCAAAGGGTAGAAATACCATTTATCAGCTGATTAAAAAAGCCTTTACACAGTAAAATCATCTTATCCCTATAAAATAGAGTAACTGAAATAAAAGTCTGTATTAGTAAACCTATGATCTATTTTTAAACTATAGGAATTTGCAAACTTCAAATACTTTCTGTGTCTGACTTACTTCTCTCCTTACTTCATCCACTTTCTCAGCATGTTTGTTAAATATGTGCTTACGCACAAACTCTGGGCCTTTAAACTTCTTCCCTGACAATGGGCAGAGCCATTTGTCCTTAGCAAGTTCTTGAGTGTTAGACTGTACAAACTTCTCAACTTCACTGATAGAAACTAATCAAGAAAAAAACTTTACTTCACAAACTCTTGAATGATGTCAGTTCTGTTCCTATCCTTTAATATAATAGAAGATCATGGATATAAGATGTTCTTCTAATGTAGTAGAAAGTGAGAAAACAAAAATAGTACTTAATCTATTCATGTGTTGTGTGAATAAAATCTACGAAACATGAATGTGCAACAAATGAAAAAAAAATCTCTGCCCATTGTCACATGTTCCTTTGCATGTGACATTTTTTAACAGTTAACTAAAAATTGTGTTGAAGTAAAACTCAAATGAGTAAACATAATAATAATAAAAGCATTAGTGCATACTTTAATAGCCAAAATATCATTTGAAACTTATTGAATAAATTACTACTGCACATAAGGTTCTTAATATTGTTGAACAAGAAAAGGATACGCTTCTGGGTCTTTTTTGCCTAATTTTGCAGATTCCTCATCAGAAATTTTAACAGTAGGTTGAAGATATGGTGTTATTCTTTGTTCAAAGCTGTTAATGTATTCAGTAACTGAAATTAAATAAGAATTTGTTGTTTAAATTATTCATCATGCAATGTTTCTAACTTAACAAAATATTTCTTAATTTCAGAAACAATGCCATTATCAATAAATATTTACAACAGGAACTGAATAATCAAAAAGATGTCTTTACAGTTTTGAACAATAATCTATGAAACTTGGAGTACAATAAATAATGGCACATTTCAAAAGTTTTTTTCTCCTCAAGTCAACATTAAACTACTTATATCTAGTGAGTTTTTGTTCTTATTTAACAAAAGATTTTTAAGATACTTTGTGCAAAACTATAGTTCCTGTTCAAGCAACTACTGCACGTCTATAACCAAACATGCTTTTTTTTACGAATGCAGTTAAAAATTCACATTGTATAGAGAGTAAGAGCAATCATCCAAGATACAAATTGCATACAGTAATTAAAAAATAATGTGCATACTTTCTTGTTGTGTGACTTTACTGGAAGGTGGTGAGCCCCTAGCATGCATGATTCCACATCTGTTGGGCATTTCATCTTCACTAGGATACTCACTGTGATTATAGTAATCCATTGAGTGAACCACTCTCAAGTAGAGCAGCAATCGATCCAATACCTGAAACAAATGGAATCAAATAAGCTTCTCAGGACTTGCTTAAACAGAAATTCTCAACTAAAAATATATCATTATTTAACAAAAAAATAAGTTTTTTACAATCCAATTCCAAAGTGGACCATCCCTAATTTAGAAGTGAAAGACTAAAGGGAAGACAGCTACTTACCACCACCCATTGACAACTCTTGAATAGTGAATTAATAGTGAGATCTACTGTCACATTATAATGCTATCACAGGTGAAAGGGTGATCATGTTTGGTGGGACAGGGATTTGAACCTGCAACCCTCAGAATGCAAAATGAGTAGCCTAACTACCTACTATGCCAGATTCAGAGTGAATCAGTTTGAGGTTCTTTAATGCTCTCATTACAGGCTTAGTCAAACTGGCTCAGTTCATGACCTCAAACTGACCATTATATTTTCAATACTATAACTTCTAATATGTTTTGTGTACCTTCACAAAAGTTTGCAAGCTTTCAGTCTTTTGCAGACAAATAAATCTGAATTTTAAATGTAGTATTTTCTTTACAAATTTTTCTGTTAATATAAGGAATAATTCAGAGCACAAAGTGAATTTCATATTATAAGTTTTTCTTCCTTCTGGCAGTTTTGAGGTCTATATTATGTAAAAATTACACTGACAAACACCACACCAACATTATTTATAAAATACAATGTGATAACTGCCACAACTTCTATATTGGAGAAACAAGTAGAAAAATGGAAACCAGATTCAAAGAACATAAAAAGTTACCTTCACACGTTTTTGAACACTGCAAGTCAAATAAACACAACCATAGAAAACACTCAAATACTAAATAAAGAAACAAACATAAACAAACGCAAAATTAAAGAAGCCTTATTTATACAACAACTTAATCCCAAAATAAACCAATATAAAGGAACACCTTTATACCTATATTAATATAATAAAATAAATAAAATTATATATTCAAACATCTAACACCGCCCTCTACATTCCGACACTCAGTTACACAACCCCTTCCAAACATGTGGTCAGCTTCCGGTCAGTTACCTCTTTCTTTGTGAACCTGACGATGACCGAAGAAGGTCGAAATGTTGTTCGCTCTTCTATGTAAAATATTTTCTCAACCCAAACAAGCTGTTTTTGCATATATATGTAGCTCACATTACCCTATCAAATAACAAAGTCTACCTTGTGAAAAACATTTTTCTTCTTTATGTCTTATTATTAGAATAACTACAATATCAAACTTACAAACTTTTCAGTTTATGTTAGATAAAGAATACAAATGAAAAACAAGAAACGTAATGCTTAGTTGGTTCTTTTTTTTGCCACTGACAAAACATTTTTTTTATATCAATAATAGAACTGCACTAAATTTTTATTAAATTAAATAGGAATACAAAATAATAACATAAAAACAGATCATTTTTCTGGTTTTCTAACTATATGATAAAAGCAGGTAAAATGTCAGCTAAGCTCATCACTGTGTTTCCCATGGGAAGTTTGAACTGGGAACAAAATATAAAATGTAATATAATACTTCACCTGATAGACTAAAACTTTGGTTTTCTATTGGCTTTAAATAATTAGTACTAAACACAAGAAAAAACTATTGGAACTTTTGAAAGAAAGGATGTGATGGACGAGCATGGTAAGAGTGGTCTGATTTTCTATTTTACGGCTCTGTAACCAAATAATATTAAAGACTAAAATTTATGTTTTGCCCGAGTAATTTACATTACATTCTGTACTTCTCAAAGAGGTAATATATAAACTAAAAAAGAAGGAGGTGGAGATTTTAAAATATTACCTTATAAAATTACAAACTTAAAACATATCTTATTAAAATTTGTAGTATTAACTACATTTTTAATGTAACTGGGAAAAACTTAATGACATGAACAGAAAAGGATGTCCACATGGAACCAACCTAGTGCTTACAATGAAGGTACAACTGTCATAAGATAAACAATATGGTAGAAAGAAATTCCATCACAAATAGAAAGTTATTCAGACCACTCTTGTTTTAACTTATTTGCACTTAACCCATAGTTAACACCAGTACAAATTTTACCCTGTAGTCAATTAACTAGTTAAACCTAATGCTTGTTAGTAGGCTACACACCTTCAGTTTTACTTTAGCCTATATTTATGGTTACATTACACAGGCTGTTTCACCTTGATCAATGTGTCATCTCTCTCCAATGTAGAACCTCCTTCATCCTGATCACGCCTCTCATCTTGTCCACATGTTCCTAACAGTTCTTCTTCTTCAGCACTTGCTTCTTCTATCAAGTAGTCTGTGATGTTCTTTAGCAATGGGTTTTTGGATGCAAGACCAAATGTCTGCAATGATGATATAGAAATGGTATATATATATATATATATATGTATATATACATACAATCATGTACCAGAAAAAAATGACTTGGTAAAAATACCAAAGAACAACAAAATAATTGCATGAAATATAAAAAAAAAAAAAAAAAAATTCACATTACTAGAAAGCACAAAATTTAATATATTTAACATCAGGGCAAGGGTACTAACTTAACTAACAGAGCTCTTACGCACAGAAATAAAAGTTGTATACCAATAAAAGAAAGTCATGGTAAGCAGTAAGCTTTAGGTTTAATTCTCCTGCTATGAAGACAGTTGGATCGATGAACTTCATAAGTATATTATACTCATTATTGTTTTCACACTATAATTTTCAATATACTTTGTATATTTTCATAGTATTCAATAGACAGTTAGTAAATGATACAAGTCTTTTGCACACTAAAAATCAGGTTTTTAATGAAATACTTTTACTAAAAATTTATAGGTGAATATATATAG